>NC_087151.1:13662500-13792500 GCF_035594125.1 Scylla paramamosain
ATGTAACTTGTCACTCATTCCACACGTCATTCACATAGATTGCAAATATCACTGATACCAAGACAGATCCCTGCGGGACTCCAAGAGGATTTTCCGTTTCTAATCACTGTTTTCATTTCTCTGTCCATCAGAAAACTGGTTATCCATTTCAGTAGTGTTACTTTTAATGTTCCGATATTTTACAGTTTCCACAAGAGTCTATGGGGCACCTCATCAAACGTCCTCTTCAAATCTAAATATACACCATCAAACTATCCCTCTCTCTCCTGGACAACATCAGTAACCCTAGAATAGTAACATAACCAGTTCGTTATACTTGATCTCCCCTCTCTGAAAGTAAACTGTGTTTATGTCAGTACTTCATTTTCTTCCAGATACTTAGTCCATTTTATTTTCTTTTTTTTTTTTTTTTTTGACCAACTTTTCACATTTTCGCTACCACACTTATTAGTGACATTGGTCAATAGTTGGAAGGTGCTCCTTTTCTCCACTCTTATAAATGGGCACAAAGGCAGCCCTTTTCCAATCCTTTGGTACTAATCCTTTGTTTCAGCGAACTCACAACGATATGATGCACTATGTGTGTGTGTATGTGTTTGGGTCTAATAGCACAATGGTAGTTTAATAAGTAGTGATCAGTGGAGGAGGAGGAGGGATTTCCATTAAATAACCTACTTGCTTCCCACAGGCGCCAATCATCAGCCAGATGGCAACACCCCTGTGGAACCAGCTGGAGAGCGTAGGTGTGTTCTTCAACCTCACAATGTCGTACCACCACCTCAACCCCATCACGGCCCTGGCCGGAGAGCTCGTGCCCCTGTCCACTCCTCAGCATTGTCCAATCTCTTCAACCTTCTACCTCGACACATCTTCCCCAACCTACACTTCCTACAGCCACCATATGCACAAGTTCAGTCACTGGCTGCGTGAGAACGGAGTGGCAGTTGATGGGAGGCTGCGAAACGAGCGAGACAGACGACATGGCGGTTTGATTCATCAGCCTGACGATAACACCACGCTGACGGAGCCGCTGCCGGAGGACTACAATGAGGAAGGTCAAGGTAATGAAACCTCTTTGATGGAAGACAATGACTTTACGCTAACTGCTGAAGAGATTGCATTAGCAACGCGACCGAGAGTGGCGGCGTGGATGGCAAGCCACTGCCACACGGACTCTCGGCGGGAGGACCTGGTGACGGCGCTGCAGGGCTTCATAGCAATCACCACGGTGGGCAAATGCGGTGAGTTGAAGTGCGGTGAGAACCACATGGACGACTATTGTTTCAGGTGGCTGTCAGCCTCACACCTTTTTTACTTGTCTTTCGAGAACGCCTTGTGCGATGACTACCACACTGAGAAGCTGTGGATCCCACTGAAATACGGCATGGTGCCTGTAGTGTACGGCGGGCCCAGTTACCGCCACACTCTGCCCTTCAATTCCTATATTGACGTACTCAAGTTCCCCAGCGCCGCTGCCCTCGCCAACCACCTCCTGTATCTAGCCACTCACCCTGCTGCATACTTGCGACACCTGCAGTGGCGGCGGTACTGGCGGGTGCGCAGGGTGTTGCCTTGGTGTGACCTATGTGCTACCCTCCACCGCCAAACTGACCCCGTGCGCACCACTCTGACTCAGTGGTGGACCAACACCGCCACCTGCTATGAGCCTCCCCCTTGGAAACAATACTGACTCTCCTGCCTACAAAGATGTCCTTATAAAAAATGGAAGGAGGAAACGTGTCGTAGACGGAGATGTTGCATAGATTTGGTATTTATGGGCTGCTGGAAACTCACAAACATTTTCATATTTTAATTAATTATTACTAATTATTTATATTTTTTACAGTCAAAATTTCTCACTTGCATTAGTCTTCAGTTCGTTCAAAGTTAATTGGTGTCACTTTATATTTCTTCAACATATTCGATATTTAATGCAATCATCGTGCAAGAACACAGACAATATCAAATTCATAAACACAACTAATATTCAATCGGCGCAATTAATGTTTAGTTAGAAAAACACACATCATATCAGCATCACTTCAGTTTCCAAAAATACACCGTAATTAGGTAAATCTTCGTACACCATACAAACCTATCATACCAAACATAAAACAACATGTAAAGTCTTGCTCTTCCTTTAATAAGATACTGGATTCCTAGACTGCATTACGCTTTCAAGTTCCAGTACTTTAAGTTATTCCGTCCATCTCGACCCCTCTCTGGTCAGGCCCTCTGGAACCTCTGCCTCTCTGTCTGCTACTCTGTAATACTCTCTGTCAATCTATTCATACACAGTTGTCTGGAACTGCCTATTTCCCTTATAAAATTATCTTTATTTTTACAACATTTTACATATCTACCATTCACGTTTCTCATTTACGCAAATGATCCACCCACAGGCGTGATACTTGATCGAGAACGTCAGTCAGACTGTAGAGGCAATTTGGGACTGTTTGGTATGTTTCTATAGGTTGACCTTCTTTCCTTCTGATGGTGACTCACGCCTCCTGGCCGCCCTACTTTCTCTTTCAATCTGTTTCTCTGCCTTGTCCTCTACACAATTTCCGTTAATCTATGTTTGTTGTTTTCTCGGTTCCCTTGTTCTCGGTATCAAATGTAAATCACCTTACCGTTGGAGTGACCGCTTTATACTTGCTCATTCTGTCTTCTCTTCTTCTTTCTTATTTTGTCTTCTTTTCTTTATTCTCCTTTTTCTTCTTTCTTCTTTCGTAATAATACAGTATATACTGCGGTGTGGGGTCACCACAAACGTGACAGCCGATGCAGACCACGCCCTGCTCAAAGGTGGAGCAGCGACCGGCGGTGTTGAAGGATTAGGTCTTGTTGATACTAATAATCCGTTTTTTTTTTTTTTCCAAATAAGTTCATCTGTATTCCAGAATGTAAGGTGAATATTAAAAAGTATGTAATAGAGAGCAGGGTAGCACAAGGAAATATGAAGAATTGAGTATGCCATAAGAGGAGGCCTGCGTAGGAGCAGAAAAAGGAACGGTAGTTGGATACATAGTGGGTTTACACAGTTTCGACAATGAAACCATGGTTCACGAAAAAGAAAAAAAAAGTAATCTTGTCTTTTTTTTGCGTACAACATAGTAAGTCACATCATTGTTTCCCGAAGCTAGTGCATGTCACTGCTCCCTGTGACAGAAACGAATCTGTGATGAGTTGCATAGTCGCCCTTCTTCAATGGTAATACTAGTTCGGTGTACGTCTTTACTACCTTCACTACCTTGAGAGCTCCTGTGTGATCCTTTCGAGCTGAGGTGCTGGAAAGTGCCTTCCTGGACAAATTGGGAGGTTGGATAACTGTTTACATTTACAAATTGATACGAGGTGGAGAATTGTAGGGGAGTTTAAATAGGGTGTGTGGATAAAGAGTTTTCTGTGATTTGGAGAGCAGTGTGCGTTATAGAATGGAGTGGAATGGATCTGCCAGGGTTTGCAGGACCAATCTTCTCCAGTGTTGTCTGTGATATTACTGTGGTCAAATATGCATGAATGATTATGATATTATAATGTTACATTTCATGGTGTTAGCTCAAAGTAGATGTGTTAACGGTATTTTGCTCTTGCGTGGTTAGTGTAAAGAGTATTTATGTCACATTTGAGTTAGGTAATGCATTATCTCTTCAGAGGAAACTGTTATAATATTTATCACTGTTATACGTATTTTTATATTTTTAATGTGCAAAGTGTGGAATTTCTACATGCCTTGTGAATTGCTTTTTTTTTCTAATATATGAATATGTATAAATTATCCTTTCTTGATTGGTATAGCCTTTCATTTATTGCCGGACTGAAGGAAATTTTCTTATAATATCTCTGCTGCCCATTTCCTGAAAGGCTGAACGTCTATGAAAAGATGTGAAGTGCAGGGTGGTATCATCAACGTGGGAGTGGATACAAGAAGTTTGGCTGAGAAGATCATTGATGAATAATAGGAAGAGAGTAGGTGACAGAACAGAACCCTAGAAACACCACTGTTAATAGATTTAGGAGAAGAACAGTGACCGTCTACCACAGCAGCAATAGAACTGGTGGAAAGGAAACATGAGATGAAGTTAGAGAGAAGGCCAGAACCCGTAGAAACTCGCTTGAACATGGAGAGCAAAAACGGAAGACAACAATAAGGAATACATGCCCTACACGACTACTCCCTAAAAATCCCTCAATCTCTAGCACCACACCCACGACACTTTTTTCTGAAGAGATAGCAGGATATGTAGATGGAAACGTTTGGTCTGGTGCCTAACAGAGGTCAAAAGAGGGATGCAGAAAATAATGTAGAGGCGTTGTTTTGGGGAAGCGGAATTATAGAAGAAAATCTAGACAAGTATTGCTAATCATTGAAATTCCAGATCATAAAGACAAAAAAGAAATTAATACAAAGAACAGATTAAACTTCTTTTCTCTCACTTTTTTTTTATGTTTATTTATTTGCGTGTTTATTTATTCATAATACGTATATACTCGTGTCTGATGTACACTAGTTCATCACGGCAATATTCATCGTTCCTGACATTTTCGGCATGCACACATTAAACCGACATTCTACGTTGATCACACAGGAACCCAGCATGATTAAATTCTGCTCTAGTTTTCCAAAAATTATGATCCACCCAGAACCAAAAGTTCACGAAATTCCATTATATATTCAGTCCTTCAGTCATTACTTACAACTTCCGACCAGCTGGGAAGCCGCTTCGTCACTCGTCTCTTCTGTTTTTTACCAAGATACTGAACGTGTATTGATCTGAAACATTACATGGCTTTCGCTGGAATTTCAGCTCTAACTTGCTGTTACTTTTCTTCTGCTTAGTATTTATGAAACTAAATGTTAAATCCACATGTGATGAGTTACATAATAAGCAGAAAGGTGAAAACAAAAACATTAGCTCATTTACGCCATCGAATAAGCAGTCACTATACGAGTATTGAAAATAACGTCATCTGTACATTTAAAAATATGTATGTCCAAATGCAGGGCTGTAAAACGAATGAGAGTAGTGACTGCATATCAATCTAACAAAAACCGTAATGTTATTGTGACGAGAGATATATGTGACAGGAATAACGAAGGAATTCATGGATTCAGAAAAAATAAAATAAAATAAATAAATAAATAAATAAAAATCTAACTGAAACCAGACAGATCCGTAAGTTGGAGCTCAAGATCATCAGTATGCTGCAGGGCTCATCCTTTAATTGTGCTCCATATACAATGGAAAATATGTATTCAGTTGTACATGGCACTTCATACCAGGGTCAGTTGATTGAGAGCCCAACGCAACAGACCTAAAATCGAATCTGGCGCGTCTCGCCCAGGTTGCGTTCTGGCATTTATTATATTTGTTGTACTAGATCAGACAGAGCAACTGATTGAACTGAGGTGCTGAAAATGTTTCGTTAGTTCAGCCTCTAACATATTATAATTATGTATCTACACACGCCTGCCATTCTGTATCATCTGGTAATCAACACTATGAAACAATAAATAATTAGTTTTCTTCCGAATCACATACGCTGTCTCGTCTTCACCAGCCACAGGACAGTGATGGAGGAGACAGGAGGCAGTGGATAAAATCGAAATTTAGGTGAAAGTTGAGGCAGTGGTTGAGGTGGAAAGAGAAAGACGTATTCTTTATTGAAACCGGCTAAAAAAATATGGAAGTATGTGTGTGTGTGTGTGTGTGTGTGTGTGTGTGTGTGTGTGTGTGTGTGTTTGTGTTGTTTAGTTCTATATACATGTCGCATACTAGGAAAACAGGAAAAGAGCTATTTTCGTAATAATTGTCTCTGCTGAATAGAAAATTATATTTACAATGTTATAAACTACATGTTCCTTGATTAATACCTGGCTTAGTTTGAACACTTCTATCTTCAACTAATTTTCTCAAGTATTTATTTTTTTTTCTGAAAGTTTCTTACCATATCCTCTTATATTTTCTAGAGGGAGAGAGAGAGAGATTTACAATAGAATAATAAACACTTTTCCTCCAATTCTGGATAATCCTTTTTTTTTTTTATCTCAATGGATCTTCTTCTTCTTCTTCTTCTTTTTTCTTAGCCAAAGCCACTCTTACATAAAAACAATATTGCCTTAAAACATTAGGATTTTATATGACAGGCTTACACCGTTTTCCTTACCTCTTCACCCTCACAAGTCACAACAGCTACAACACAAACGTATAAGATTCTACATAACACCTTCCTTGGGTAGGCTCGTGTCCCCTGCATGCGTTGTAAACAGTGCTGTGCTGCTCTCTTCACTCCGGGTGTGCAGACTGTGCTCCGTGTTTCCCCATTGTAATCCCAGCAAACTTTATATTCAAGGCAAACTGCAGCTTTCAGTGGTTTAGAGACTCCTAATATTGGTACATCAAGTTTACCGGGGCTGCAGTATCTTGTCCAGCAGTGTTCATTGTCGGAAGTGACAAGTAGGTGAACTCCCACCTAATTTTAACATTAGTAGTATTTTTTTTTTTTTTTTTTGCATTTTTATATTTCAGTGCCATATTACCTTGATTGTTGAAGCGCCTCGTATTATTATTATTATTATTATTATTATTATTATTATTATTATTATTATTATTGTTATTATTAATCCTTATACCCCGTGGTAAAGTGAGTAGGTGGTTTAAAGATACGTACATAAAAACGGGTAGCAGATGTTAAAAAGATTTTCCTGGAGTACTTTAGTGTTCAGTCCAATTATAAAAAAATAAAAAAACACTGGTACAATTATATATCATTAAAAAGCTTAAAAGTTGCTCTTTGCTGTGGTATAATCGTAATTAAACAAATGTAACTTATATATGCATAAAAAATAAAACAAAGATGAAAAATTTGAGGGCGATATAAATTTACAAGGGTATTCTTTTATTTCTTTAAATAAAAAAATTAAAAAATCAATAAAGCTTATAAATTAGATACCATATGGTGTGAGAATGTATGCAGACTATTCCCTGAGCTTCTTATGATAGTTTGGGAAACATTCTGGGCAAAATCCCTTGGGGCACATATAGCATGTTCTCACGCATTTAGCATGCAGAGCAGTACAGTCCTTCTTGTCTAAAGGCAATCTTTTCATGTCATGATCAACATCAGGTGGTGATATTCCATGAGATGCTTGTTAGGCATATACTGCCTCAAATTAGGGATTTTACCCTGGAACCCAATGATGCTCTCATCAATAGAAATTTTGCATTCTGGTATATAATTACTCTTGAAAACTTTCTGAAAGTGGTCTATAAGAGGGTGGATTTTGTTTAACTGATAAACGGGATCTTCTTTTGGAGGAATTTTTTTGTTATCGTTGAAGTAAATAAACCTTAGCAGCAGCTCAAACCTTTCCCTACTGAGGTGAGCATTGAACTAGGGAGTTGACTGACTGGGATTAGAACAGTCCCATTATGACTTGAGAGCTGGTTTCCTAATTAGCCCCATATTAATTATCATTGCTAGAAATGCCATAAACTTTCCTGGCTCTATTTTACCTTGTTTCATCCATAAATGTACCAAAGACCTTGGCTTTTTGCATAGGTACTCACCATTTTCATGAATCCACTGTTATGCATATCTATTTGTTTCCATAACTAACTTGTCTATTAAATCACTGGTAAAATACATTCTAAAGTACTCAGTGGGCATGGCATCAATGTTAGATGGATGTTTGAGTCCACTGGCTCCTGTAAAAGGAACAGGAGGAGGCCCAACATCATCTTGCAGTGACCCCCATTCTCCCATCTGTGCAGATGACGCACCAGCTGACTGACTGGTCTCATCGTCAATACTATTACTTTCACTGCTTGCTGAGAGAATAGCAGAATCACCATCACTTATGATTTCATCAACAGCTAAGTCTTCTAGGATTACTTCTTCCTCACTGGTGTCGGCATAGCCATCACCTTCAATTTCTTCGAGGTCAGAAACAACCAGCATCACCACACCCTCCCCATCTGACTCCATCATGTCAGCACTACGCACTCTTATCTAAGCCAATAACAAGATGAAAATAAAAAGTCTCAGTATTGTAACGCATCATAATATGTTCCTGAAGTACTTATTTACCCATGGAAATACATGTGTATCTTGTCTTGCCTAGAAATTGATAAAAATTATAAAATACAGCACATTCATATTGGTGTATTCATCACGTTCACACCTGGCACCCTCACAACATCACAAACATACCATTGTAAAAGCTGAGGCGTGATTGGCCAAGCGTCCACCATCTTGAAAACAATGGACCAATGACAGGCCTCGATGTGTGAAGGATAGCCTCAAACATAAGCAAACTGTACAGCATAAAATAAGCTCAGAACTTGAAAAGCACCACGATCATGCTTGACAGGGTCTAACATAAATGCCTGATGAGGTATAATGGTTAATCTTCACTTCATATACATGCTTACATAAACTTTCTTGCTTCATTTTTAATAATGGATGTAATTTTCATGGTCACCCTTACCTTACCTGGTTCAGTTTTATTGCTGTTTCAATCAGTACTCTGTGCATAACTATAGCCCTTCACAGGGTCTATTTCTCACTGTTTGGAGAATTTCTAGCCCCATTTTACCCTGTCTGAAATTAATAATAAGTTTACCTTATGGGGTCAAAGCCACCCCTGTTTGGTTAGGTTAAAAAAATGTTATCTTAGGTTAGTTTACTTTAAGGGAGTCTAGGGGGGCAAAGCCCTACCGATTAGGTTACAAAATGTTAGGTTAGGTTAGTTTACTTTATGGGGTGTCCAGAGGGGGCAAAGTTCCCTCTGGACACCCCTCTGGGGGTTACAAAATGTTAACCCCTCTGGAGGTTACAAAATGTTAGGTCAGGTTAGTTTAGCTTATGGGGGGATCCAGTAGGTTTGGGGGTGGTTAAGGGGGGGATATTGGTTGAAACTGCAAATTTACCTCTGGTTCTTACCTGGTTGGACTCCCTAGAGGGAACCCCAGCATGGCTACCATGCCAGCCTTAAAGAAAATCACCAAGGAATGTATACCAATAAGAAAGGGCTGGAAACTGTGCTATAAGCCCAGAACAAGTGTCAAAATGTATAACAGGTAGATTAACAACATAAATCAAATAGGCATTCACCCAAAAATTCAGTCAATCTCTTCTTAGAACTATCAAGAGAATCTGATTCTGCCACATTGATAGGAAGGGAGTTGCAGACTTTCACTACTCTGACTGAAAAGAATCTATGCCTGGTATCACAATGACCGTAATGAACAAGGATTTTGTAACAACATCCTCTTGTGCCAATAGTAGGAACCAAAGTAAATAAATCAGTAGGAGAAATTAGGGAGAGACCAAAAAAACCTTCCAGCACTTAATAAGATCAACCTGTAACATTCTCCCATTCACTATAAATAAGTCCGAATCCATAAGATACTGAGCATATAACATATTCTCAAGACCTTGAATCCTTTTTGTCTAATGTCGTTGTACTGATATTAGTAGCTTTAGGTCAGTGACATAATCATTATTCCAGACAGTATATCCAAACTGCTTGTTCACACCTGTTACATCTGTTACATCTGTTATATCATCTGGTTGTTATGAACAGATGGCAATTATCAAGTCACTCACTTCCACTGCATGTAGTGTTTTCTCTTAATCCTAAGTCTTCAGATCTGCTGGGAATCTATCAGGCTGTAAGTTTGCCAAGAAAATTGTCAGGAGTTTGGAGAACTGTAGGGAAATTATAGAAATAACCTTAGCTTAGTAACAGTGATTAGCTGGACGTTTCAGGACAGCCTGCATGCAGCAACTTGCTATTGATTCTTGTTTATATTTAAATGTCCTGTAACTTTTAAACTATGGCATGAGTTAAAATAAAATAATTTACTCTTTCATTTCTGAGAATATATGAATTTCCTCCCAAGACACCCTACATATATATATATATATATATATATATATATATATATATATATATATATATATATATATATATATATATATATATATATATATATATATATATATATATTTTTTTTTTTTTTTTTTTTTTTTTCTATCAGAATAACAAAATAAACTTCACAAGACTAACTCACCAGTCATGCAAGCTGCTGCTCATGTATCACCCACATGTCCCTCCCTCCTTTTATTCCTTTCCTCTCCCTTCTTTTGTCTTGTTTCAAATTCCCTACCTATTACTGCCCTTCCCCTTATCTGTCAGAGATAAGGGACAAGGGAGAGAGAGTCTCTCTCTCTCTCTCTCTCTCTCTCTCTCTCTCTCTCTCTCTCTCTCTCTCTCTCTCTCTCTCTCTCTCTCTCTCTCTCTCTCTCTCTCTCTCTCTCTCTCTCTCTCTCTCTCTCTCTCTCTCTCTCTCTCTCTCTCTCTCTCTCTCTCTCTCTCTCTCTCTCTCTCTCTCTCTCTCTCTCTCTCTCTCTCTCATTTTATACCATTTTTGCTTCATTGTTTCTCACTCTTTTTCACTCATATACATAATACCATTTTCATTCTCACTCAGTCTCATTCTATTTAGCAATCCTTAGGATTGTTTTTAGTTTCACAGAGAGAGAGAGAGAGAGAGAGAGAGAGAGAGAGAGAGAGAGAGAGAGAGAGAGAGAGCGTGCATTCTGACTTAGGCGGGATTTACCATATGTATATGCAGGACACTGACAGTAGGTAAATGTGACCCGTACTTGTCAAAGCAGCGTGGGTGGTGGTGGTGGGGTGGTACTGGGGGTGATAACATGTGAAACTCAGGAGGGTAAGAATGTAGGACTAGGCATGAAGCTCTGGAGGGTACTGTATATATTTGTTGTGTTATTTCAAATTTAGTAGTGCAGATGTGCTCATTTTCTTGTGTTTTTTTATTGTGGATTTTTTATATTATTTTCTGGTTCCCTGGGGCCAATTAATTTTTTCCCATAGGTTCTTCAGTTACCATAGTGCACATTTGCCATACTGAGCACTACAATAGAACGAATCAAGTTCATTGTCGAGTACCCTACTGTGTATGGATACCATATCTAAATGTTATCATTTTCAGTCGTTCATAATGAGCAAGGCAGGCAGCAAAATGAAGGCAATGAAGAAAGTGGTGGATAAGGTGGTCCATGGTAACCTCATCAAGACCAACATACCTGCTGGGATGGCTGTTGCTGGACCACCACTTGGACCCATGCTGGGACAGGTGAGTCAAGAGAATTACACATCTGCCAGTAATAAAGGCTTGAAAGAGACACATGGAGATCGAAACTGAATACCCAATATCTAAATTGTGCAACCAAGTGCATAGTCTGAAGAATTAATTGTCTTTTATATATATATATATATATATATATATATATATATATATATATATATATATATATATATATATATATATATATATATATATATATATATATATATATATATATTGCATGGGAACAAAATGCATGCACAAAACTTCCTATCCATAGTTTTAAGATATCTATTAATTCTATTTATCACTCAAACCTGTATTAAAGTGATGCCAACATTTTGATAAAGATTATTTAGGAATATAGTATTTGGTTAAGATGTTGAGATTACTTACTTTTGTTTATAGATTACTTACCTTTGTTTATGGTAAAGAATTGTCATGTGAGGCATTACCTTAATTCTGCCATGAAAGCTGCAGACAGAACCTATGGAGAGAAGCTGTCCTTTACTTGTTCTTACTGTAAAAAGTATTATCCAAACTTTTTTTTCCAGTTTAACTAACAATATATTCTGAGTTAAATAGGAGAAATGAAAAGTGATACAAACCTTGGTGATTATTGCATGCTAATTGTGATGCCCTGTCTGTCAATTTTGTGTGTATTGAGAGCGTATTCTTGTAGAGAGATCTTGCTCTTCTTTACTCACATGATTTATAGCCAATGACATTCTTTGGAACCTAGAGAGGATTCATACAAAAGTCATAAAATTCTCTCTACTTTTAATTGTGCTAGAGGAAGACTGATATATTCAATTATTTTATTTATGTAGATGAACAAAATAAGTAGATTGATTGTTATTGTTGTTATACAGTGCTTATTTCAGGCTACTTATGAAAAATTGTTCCCCAAACACAACACTCATGCTGTTTGGTGTAGCAGCTCCTTCCTGTGCATATAGAAAGTAGTGCTGTGATCATTGTATAGCTCATTGATTGTGTTTGGTTTATTCCCTCAGCGTGGCCTCAACATCGCAGCATTCTGTAAGGATTTCAATGCCCGTACTGCACATTTCATTGAAGGCGTCCCACTTCCATGCAGGATACTTGTGAAGTCAGACCGCTCTTATGAACTCACCATCCACAATCCACCATCAACATACTTTCTTAAGCAAGCTGCTGGGATCCAGAGAGGTGCTATGAGTCCAGGCAAGTCCAGCAGGAATGAGAACTGGTGTTATTGGAAAGTTGCCCAATCACTGCATTACAATGGCTGGTGCATGTAGAGTATCTGAAAGGAAAGTAGTGGGTAAAAGTTAAAAGAAAGGTAACTGGATCTGATGTGAAAGATTTTGAGCACCATAGAAATGAATGCAGACCACGTACAAATGCTTAAATGGGGACACTACCTTGAGGGCCTCTGTGAGACTCACATCTGGGCCAGTTACTTGATCAAGTCAAATGTGGGATGGGACTGGCCCATTATGAGGTAGCAGTGGCAAACTGGTTCATTTGTCAGTTTATTGCAGAAAGATTTGTGTGCAATCTTTACACATTTCGGCCTGATCTATTCTTTCCCTTACTTAGAAGCCTAAGGATGAGTTGGATTATAATTTAGATTTAGGGAATGTTTGTGGGTGTGTGTGTGTGTGTGTGTGTGTGTGGGCGCGCGCGCATGTGCATGCAGCCATGCATCCATGTGTTCATGTTTCCATGCATACATCATATCAGTTATCTCATTTGGTTGGGATGTTTGTCTGGTATACAGATTCAAAGTCTCATGTTCTTTACTATTCATTTGTGATTCATATGTTTAATTCACTATATTTCAGGCAAAGAAATCGCTGGAAAAATAACCCTAAAGCATGTATATGAAATAGCCAAAATCAAACAACAAGATCCACCCTTATATCTCACACCTCTCAAAGAAATTTGTGAATTGGTCATCGGTTCAGCGCACTCTTGTGGGATTGAGGTAAGTAGGACAGAATTAGTCTTGTATGTTTAAAAAGTGTATGGATTTTACACTTAGTGTGTAGCAGAGGTGTCTACATTTTCTCCAATGAAACAGTTACATAGACATAATGTGTTCACTGACAGATGCTTTGTTGTGTGAGAGTTTATAAGAGTAAGTGGCTCCAAACAAACACCAAACTTGGTATTGTTCAGTGCCTCAAAAAACTTAATTCTTCCATCTATCAACTCAACACAACCTCCCAGGCAACTATCCTCTCTTCTTCAATGACACTCATCTGTCCCCTTCTTCTACACTAAACATCCTCAGTCTGTCCTTTTCTTATTATCTAAACTGGAAACCTCACACCTCATCTCTGGCTAAAACAGCTTTTATGAAGTTAGGCATTCTGAGACATCTCTGCCAGTTTTTCTCACTCCCGCCAGCTGCTAACTCTGTACAAGGGCTTTATCCATCCATGTATGGAGTATGCTTCACATGTCTGGGGGGGTTCCACTCATACTGCTTTTTTAGACAGGGTGGAATCAAAAGCTTTTTGCCTCATCAACTCCTCTGCTCTAACTGACTACCTTTAGCCTCTTTCCCATTGCCACAGTGTTGCATCTCTAGCTATCTTCTACCACTATTATCATGCTAACTGCTCTTCTGATCTTGCTAACTGCATGCCTCCCTTCCTCTCGTGGCCTCACTGCACAAGAATTTCTTCTTTCTCACACCCCTGTTTTGTCCACCTTTCTAATGCAGGAGTTACCCAGTATTCTCAATCATTCATGCCTTTCTCTGGTAAACTCTGGAACTCCCTGCCTGCTTCTGTATTTTCACCTTCCTATGACTTGAACTCTTTCAAGAGGGAGGTTTTAAGACACTTATCCTTCAATTTATGACTACTGCTTCAGACCCTATTCAGGGACCAGCATCTCAGTGGGCTTTTATATATATATATATATATATATATATATATATATATATATATATATATATATATATATATATATATATATATATATATATATATTTTTTTTTTTTTTTTTTTTTTTTTTTTTTTTTTTTTTAGTATTTTGTTGCCCTTGACTGGTGTCCCTCCTACATAAAAAATTAAATTAAATTAAATGGGATTAGGAGGTGTAGGAGCTGGGGTACAGAAGAAAGAGAAATGTAAAAGGAAACTAATATATTCCCTTATTATCTTTAAGTATAAGCTATGATGGATACTGTTTATATTATTCTGTATGAGGTGCCTTCAAAATATTGTGTTTCAAGAAATTGAATTGATGTCTGATGTGTAGAAAGAAAACATGTGTTCCATGCTGGTATTACTTTATTTTCTAAACAGTTCTTGGTTTATAGGTAGATGCTAACTTTTGTAGATGCAGCATAATGTTATACAAAGCATGGCTTCTGCACTTATTTTACTCAGATATAGGGTTTCTTAACAGAAATCTCATGGTCTTTTACTCGCACCAAAGATTGTCACCAGTTTTTACTTATTTTACTTTACATTTACCATCCTGAAGTAATTGTACTCTATTTCTTTCAGGTTGTAAGAGATCTAGACGCCAAAGAATATGAGGAATTCCTTAATGAACGCAAATTGGTGGTTGAAGACCAGCAGCGAGAGTTGCAAGAGAAGAAAGAAGCAAAGTTGTTAAGGAAATAGTCAAATGTGTATTATATTTATATTATACTGCATCATATATCATGCTTCTGTACATAACACTTGTGACCACTACTGATTAGTATTAAATATTTTAATATGGAGTTGTTTGATGATTTCAGTAAAATCCAAATTCTGCTTGTGCATATGTTTTTGAACCAGTTATATTAGTCTGAGACACCTTTTGTGGAGCCATTGGAATGTACAATGAGATTTATGAGTTCTATACTTAACTGTTAGGCTTCACCTATTCCAAGACAAGTAATTTGGTGGACTTATATTTTCTGATCTTTGAATGATAATCTGGTTGATCAGAAAAATATATATAGACTAAGGTTACATACATATGTAGGTGTGATGGAGCATTAGATTTCAGAGCAAAGCTTATTATAAACATATAATCATAAAATCTTATCCCTCTACGAAAAAAAAAGAAGTTTATTTTGGGCTGCAGAGCTGAATGAATGAGGTTTGTAGTTGACTACTGAAGCCGTGAAACTTTTTTTAAGCTAAATGAGAACATAAAACTGCTGCTTTAATTATTATCATTATTATAATAAAACTCCAGTTTTTACAGCATTGCCAACAAATTGGCAAGTACAACATAAAGAACTTAACACATAGATATACTTTAATAGCATCAGGAATCCAAAATGTAGTTATTTTTATTTTAAATGAATTTTTAATTTTTGAAGTGTTTGATGCATTACCTGAATGACACATGAATGATCCTTGGCATTTTTTATTGCTGTTTATACAATGAAAAAGCATTTTGGGACAATTCATAAAACATTGATTGAGAACATTTCAAACACAGGCAGACTCCCTCCCACAAAGACTACTAAGTTATCAAGAGAGGACAATCAACAAAATGTTTGAGGTAAGTGTTTACTTCTGTACACATGGTGTATATGTATATGTAATTTGGATGGAAATGTATGCATGGAGGCACTTTGTCTCAGCTCACTTTATGGAGGATATCAGCCCATGCCCACTATGTAAGGATACTGCTACTGTTTTCCTTATGCTTAGTAAAAAGAACTTAAGTGATAGGAGTGAGAACTTCCTCAGATTATGGACTAGTTTCATTTGCACGTCTGTGTGTTTACATGCAACCGTGGGTGCCTGGTCCTAACTGCCCTCTAAAAGGTTATCTGTTTGGTATAGTATACATAATAAACATATAACAGACAATGAGATAAGACATTACATATCGTATTGGGTTCCTTCCCCATCAACCCACCCTTAAGACGCTCTGATTTCATGTCAAATACCACAACCATCGCCTCGAAGGCCACAGATGTAACAAATTAGGTTCTTATGGACATTTTTTTTTTTCTATGATGCGGAATCCTAGTCAAACTATTGCTAGGATCATACAAATACCCTTGAAAACCCCGACAACATTTACGTAGCCACCATAATTATCACTATTATAACATGCAATTTTCCATTAACGAGCGAGGGAGGGTAGCAGGGTGGATGTCTGCTACCGGTGTGGTGGAGGCCTGGCTGCGGTGCACTTTTCATGTTACCTGTCTGGAGGATAGACGTGTGCAGCAGTTCTCTGCAAAGAAAGAAAGAAGAAAAAATGGCAAAAAAGGTACGTAAAGCCTTTAATAGTGTGTATGTTTGTGTATTGTCAAATGTCATTACCATCACTATAACCATTACTGTAATTATTATTATTATTATTATTATTATTATTATTATTATTATTATTATTGTTATTACTATTATAATTATTATTATTATTATCATTAATCTGTACAGTCGCTGCTCCAAACCAATCTCTGTGATATTTTAGCATGACACGTATATATAACGCAGTGATTCTCAAACTGTGCGCCGCGTAATTTTCAAGGATAGGTATACATTATACTGACTGTGGAGTTGGTGCACCGTCATAGTCTAAGATATATGATTGGTGCGCCACTAAGCAATGAAGTCTGAGAACCTTTGATATAATGTCATGAAGTCATAATTTTGGTGAGCTCTCTGATTTACGACGTTCACGGTAATTGGATAAAAGTAAAGATGCCTTCCAGATCCTAAGTTCATAACCGGTGTGTTCACTGCCGTTCCTTTCGCACACTGTCTGAGCCTCCTGCTGGTCCTGACTGTTTTAATACGTCAAAAAATACAGTTTCTGAAATATGTAATTTCTACCAGCCTTGCATAAGGAAATGTCAAGAAATACAGGGCAACAAATTTTCAGAGATTAATTAGGAATTTCCTAAAAAATTGGTGCTTTTATAATATATTTTCCCGGCATTTGAGAGAGAGAGAGAGAGAGAGAGAGAGAGAGAGAGAGAGAGAGAGAGAGAGAGAGAGAGAGAGAGAGAGAGAGAGAGAGAGGATTACTTCGCTAACCCTCACCTCACCTGCCACGTTGCATCAGCCATACCCATAGAGATATAATTAAACCTCCTTAGCCATACCCCTTCAATCCTGACCACCGCCATGCGTTATTCTGGATGTGACCTTGGCCTTCTGAATTTTTCCCCCAAGTAGCCTACACTGAAAATGCAAAAAAACTTTTCGATATGTGCGTTCGGTGTAGACTAGTTCTGGATGCCGAGAACTGAGTCCTATGGGAAGCCTGCTAGGCTCCATTAACCCAAAAGCTGTCAGAATGAGTCACCAACCGAAAAAAAAAAAAAAGTATACGTGGAGTCAGAGAGTGCTTAGGAACGCTTTCCTTGACTAATGGTTATCATGACTTGGGTGTGGAAATTCATGAAAGCTTATTATTTGTATGATTTTCTTATGTATTTATTAAGTGAACTTGTGTTGGCCGACGAAGGAATCTGTGGGCCAGTCTCTTCAGGGGAAGAGAGAGAAGATTGATGGCGAAGGAAAAACAAATTGATGAGGTCAAGTTTGCAAGAGGAAATACAATGTTGGGGGAATCCTTCTGGGACCGTGGGTGTTTGGTGGAGTGTATCGTGAAACGCTAATCGCTTCATGGTATCCTTGTTGAAGCTGAACAGGAGCACCTCTAGAAATAAAGGAGGCAACTGAACCGGGAACCACTATAATTTCAGACTGCTGGAATGTGTAGAGCTGCCTACACGATGAAGGTTATCAGCACCTGACTGTTAATCATGCTCTCTCTCTCTCTCTCTCTCTCTCTCTCTTAGTTACTACTACATACCACCACCACCACTAGCTACAATACTATCTCCACTAATAGGAATGCGAGTACATTTCAAACAATCTGATTATTATATCTTTGAGGTTAATTAGGCTACACCAGCTATGCACAATACTATAAACTATTTTGCTGCAATAGTTTACTATATATTATATAGTAAACTAATGCAACAAAATAAAGTCAACAGATGTAATGTTACGGTTAATATAGTATGTATTTATGTACTTATTTATGTATACTCGTATGTAGGTAGTGTAATTATATTTTCAGTGCTATAATTATATTTTCAGTGTTAGTGACCGCTATCTCCACAAATGACAAAGTTAATGTTCCAGTAACGAGCGAACGAGTAAGGAAGGCAAGGTATTTTACTGCCTGTGTGTTAGTACGTGTCGCTGCCCTCAGTCCACTGCCCAGTCATTCCTTCTCTTCCCGGCTCAGACGACGGACTTGTGTGGGGGATCACAGATCGGTAGAAAAAGCCGGCAGAAAAAGTATGTAATACCATTATTGTGTATGTCCCTTTAAGTTGTTGGGTCATGTGCTTAGAGAGGAAGGTCTCGAAAGGAATTGCTTCCTGAGAAGAGTGAAGAGAATGATTGATAAAAAAAAAAAAAACGTGGCTCCGTGTGATAAAAAAAGAGGGCTCCGTAGAAGAGTGGAGAGGAGAGAGAGGACGTCAGAGTGAAATTCCGACAGGAAGGTACGGGTAGAAGACACTGCACAGTGTGCACTCTCATCCACAATTTCTAGCCCATCCAGGACAAGGCGGAGGATCAAAAGTGGGCCTTATTAGATGCAGACCCACTCTGGGTATCACGAGGCAACACATGCATACTCAGCTATCACCTAGGCAGAACACGCATACTCGAACATACTGATTATGAACCCTCGTTGTTGAGGGAATCATATAATACTATTGAATATAACACAATCACAAGAATCACATCGATGCTGTTTACATTTAGATGGTACGTACCTGAAAACTGTAGCCTGATTATGCATTTAGTATTGGACATGATTCACTCAACAGCGAAACAGGCAAATGGCTCATAAGGAGTGTTCGAACATGTGTTGCTTCGTGACAGCCAGTGTGGGCCTGCCAATAGAGTACACTTTTCTGTTAGTCTTGCGTCCAGAAAGGCCTCACACTTCTGAACGTTCGCCACGTCCTGGATGGGCTAGAGATTGTGGACTGTGAGTGTACATAGCGGAAGTTGAGGATGGCTGAGGGAAGAGTGGAAGTCCGTGATTAATGACGTCACAAGACTGGCACCTCGGTAACGGTAATGTCTATTGTTTTCACTGCTGTCACACTGTTGTTGAACTGCTCCTTAATCACAAACTACTCATTTTGCTTGTTCTGCAGGCAACTCTTGATTTATTATACCGTTTAAACATTGGACTCTTTTTCTTTCAGTCCATCTTTATCGTAGGTTCATATTAAGATTATGTACAGTGCTTTTAGTGTTGTGAATTGCTGTATATCCCGTTGAGAGGGTTGTATCATTAACGTCACTAATATCAAAGCGAACACGACCTATAACTCCTACGTGTAACCTTTAAAATTCATGGGCTTCACAAATGTATAACGTTTATCACAAGAAGTATACGGGTTTATCTACCAGGAGTTAACCCGAGTGAGACTGTTGAGATTCTACACTCTACAGTAATGCCACACGCTGTCCTGTGTCTCGACAAAATTACTTGCTAGACAGGAGGAAGAGGAAGAAAGGGAAAGTTATTCAGTGATAAACTATCATTAATAATTGGGTTGTTAGGATAGCGTCTCTCTCTCTCTCTCTCTCTCTCTCTCTCTCTCTCTCTCTCTCTCTCTCTCTCTCTCTCTCTCTCTCTCTCTTTATACTACTACTACTGCTACTACTATCTCTCTCTCTCTCTCTCTCTCTCTCTCTCTCTCTCTCTCTCTCTCTCTCTCTCCCTTTTTATACTACTACTACTACTATTACTACTACTACTACTAAGCTAATGCTGACGTTGGGCTGTATCACGTTACTAATTATAACTGCTGCTGCTGCTGCATTTACCACTACGACCACCACTGCTATTACTACTACTACCACTACGTACTCGTACTTCCATTCAACTGCGCACACTCCTACCACTAGTACAAGTATGCAAATGAACTTCAAATGACTAGCTTTTAGTTAATTATATATATATATATATATATATATATATATATATATATATATATATATATATATATATATATATATATATATATATATATATATATATATATATATATATATATATATACACACACACACAACCCGTTTTCTCCATACCCTCTCCCTCCCTCCATACGTACTATGGAGGGTTTTTAAGAGGATCTTTAAATCTTTAATTTCTGCGATCAGGGACGAGTCCCAGGACTCTATTCCTAAGTCATATGAAATCGGTAAGTGTGCGAAAATATTTTTTATACTTGAAAAATAATTTCCTTCCTTTCCTCCCCTTTCCCTGTCCTTCCCTCCTTCCCTTCCCTTTACCTGCCCTCCTCTCATTTCCCTCCTTCCCTCTCCTTTACCTGCCTTCCTCTCCCTTCCCTCCGTCCATCCATCCATCTCTCTCTCTCTCTCTCTCTCTCTCTCTCTCTCTCTCTCTCTCTCTCTCTCTCTCTCTCTCTCTCTCTCTCTCTCTCTCTCTCTCTCCAAAACAAAAGCCATGGCAAAGACGCGCCACACACCCTTGACCCAATTCATACTTCAGAGTCACTATATCGACTCGGTAGCCACGCATTGCTACCTCGGCGAGGTTGTGAGTCGCAACGGCAGCTGCAAGGCAGAGATACAATACCTGAAGGACAAGTGCCGTGCTCGCAACCGAATACTCAAGGCACTGTCTTGGGGAGGTATGTGGGTGTCCAGTAACGTGATTCTGGCCACATATAAAGGTCCTGGTGAGCTCTTTAATTGATTACGCAAGCCTGGTGCTTCTCACCTTGTCTAAAGGGGACGCAAAAGCCCTGGAAACCGTCCAGAATGAAGAGTTGAGGACCGTGTTTGGCGTGCCACACTGGACGAAAACAGACAAATTACGGGCAGAGGTGCACATCCCATCGCTCGCAGAAAGGGTAAAATATACCATGGCCAACCTCCTACTTAAAACATCTCTGATGCATGACCATCCAGACCACGTCCTCATGGCTCTTCATCGCTACCACGAAGGAACGCGAGGCCTAGGGAAGTGGATCAACAAGACCGAGCAACTTTCAGGAGCTTGTTCTCGTGGGAAGATTAGAGGACCGCTGCCGCGCCAGCAGTGGGACGCGCCAGTCCCCCATGGTCACAGATGCCAATGCGGCTTATTATCAAGCCACCGCGATACATGAAGCAGGAATGCGTCACACACACACACACACACACACACACACAGAGAGAGAGAGAGAGAGAGAGAGAGAGAGAGAGAGAGAGAGAGAGAGAGAGAGAGAGAGAGAGAGAGAGAGAGAGAGAGTGGAAGGATGGAGGGTAGGTGGCATGGAAGGAAGGAAGGAAGGAAGGAATGAATGAAGGAAGGAGGGAATGGGGAGGAGGTCAATAGAGAGAGAGAGAGAGAGAGAGAGAGAGAGAGAGAGAGAGAGAGAGAGAGAGAGAAACACACGCGGATTTAGATATGGTGGTAGTACTGCACAGCTACAGCGCAGCATCATACCAGATGTGAGGACAAAACATACAAGCATCATACCAGATATGAGGACAAAACATACACTCTATTAGGGATTTTAGCACACACACTCTTCCTGTTATTCATCAATGATCTTCTAAACCAAGCTTCTTCTCCTATCCACTTCTACGCAGATGATACCACCCTGCATTTTTCCACGTCTTTTAATAGAGTTCCAACCCATCAGGAAGTAAAACAGCTCATGCAGGGAAGCTGCAGTAAAATTTCTGATTGGGGCAGAGCAAACTTAGTATTGTTCAATGCCTCATCTTGACACAACCTTGCAGACAACTATTCTTTCATCTATCAACTCGACACAACCTTCCAGACAACTATCACCTCTTCTTCAATGACACTCAACTGTCACTCTCTTCTACACTGAACATCCTCGGTCTCTCCTTTATTTATAATCTGAACTGGAAACTGCGTGACTGTGTGCGTGCGCGTGCGTGCGTTTGTGCGCCCGGGCGCATAGTGTGTCGACAGGCGCATAGTGTGCGTGTGTGTGCGCGCGCGCGCATACATAGACGTGTGCGCACACACGCAAGCGCGCGCGCGTGCACACACGAAAGCGCGCGCGCGTGCATACACACACACACACACAGACAGACACACACACAGACACACACACACACACACTCGTGCATACAAATAAACATACGAGCGCTCGCACATACACAGACACGCGCGCAAGTACACACACACAAACACGCTCGCGCGCTTACATGCACACGCACATGCGCGAGTGTGCGTTCGCGTGTATGTGTGTGTGTTTGCGCATGCTCAGGTGTGAGTGTTTTCACATGCTCAAGTGTGTGTGCACGTGTGTGTGTGTGTGTGTGTGTGTGTGTGTGTGTGTGTGCTTGTGTGCGCGCGGGCGTATAATGAGTGCGCGAGCGCGTTTGCCTGTGTGCGCGCGCGCGCGTGAGCACACACAAGTGTACGCACGCACGCGCACACCATTTTTTTTCATAACTATAATGAAACAATTTTTTTTCCCCCATAATTTTTCCTTTTAAAATAAGTGCGTTTTGTGAAGAGGTGCGTCTAACACGTCAGCAAATATGTATAATAGGTTTTTGTGGTGGTATTAATTTCTCTCTCTCTCTCTCTCTCTCTCTCTCTCTCTCTCTCTCTCTCTCTCTCTCTCTCTCTCTTCATAGCTATACTCTCAATATTTTAACTAGTACAAAGTATTACTTTCAAAAAAGACATTTGTGGTCCTAACTATGGTATTTAATATAGTTACAGTTATACACTACACAATTACAAATGTAATGTAAAGTATAAGAAAGCACGGCTAATCTACTGTTTATATGTGTATAGTCCCTTTATACCTCCAAGGTTTCGCTGTTAGTGTCCGCTCTCAGGGTGGGATGGTGTAGGTGCTGTCTGCAGCACATCCCTTCCCTTCTCAGACATCAGGCATGTGTATGTGAGTGTGTGTGGGGGGGGGGAGGGGATCCCTCCTATTGTTCTCCGAAAATGCACCTCCATGTTTGCACCTTGCTTAGTCATACTCTTTCAACTCTGTCAGCATGTACCCTTCCTTCTTTCTGGAAGTTTACCTATATTCAGCCTGTTCCTAAAAAGGGTGACTGTTCTAATCCGTCAAACTACCATTCTATTGCTTTAATTTCCTGCTTATCTAAAGTTTTTGAATCTATCCTCAACAGGAAGATTCTTAAACATTATCACTTCACAACCTTCTATCTGATCACCATTATGGGTTCCGTCAAGGCTGCTCTTCTGGTGATCTTCTGGCTTTCCTTACTGAGTTTTGGTCATCCTATCCTAGAGATTTTGGTGAAACTTTTGCTGTTGCCTTAGACATATCAAAAGCTTTTGATAGTCTGGCACAAAGCTTTGATTTCCAAATTACCCTCCTATGGCTTCTATCCTTCTCTCTGTAACTTCATCTCAGGTTTCCTTTCTGACCGTTCTATTGCAGCTGTGGTGGATGGTCACTGTTCTTCTCCTAAATCTATTAAGTGGTGTTCCTCAGGGATCTGTCCTGTCACCTACTCTCTTCCTATTACACTATGCTGCAAAATTTCACTTTTGGCTTGTCCTTGACCCCAAACTATAATTTTCCAGTTATTTCCATCTAAACAAAATAGAAAGTAAGTCATTTTAATCCGAAAACTTTGCCTTTGTGGTTAGAACAATGAATTTACATTTTTGCCTTATTTCATTATAGTATGGGTTAGTATTGGCTTTTATGTCAGGTAAAGAGACCTTTGCAAAATCTCAATTGTTTATCTAATTGCTTTTGAAATGTTGCAAATAAATTAAAACAATGAAAGAAAGAATATAAAGTATTCTAAGGATTTTTTAAAAATTTGATAAGATTATTCTTGAACTGACCAGATATAGCAAGAAATTTCTCATTTAGAAAAATTTGCTCACATTTCAGGAGTTTTTTCAAATCCTCCAGAATGTTCTACCAGACACTTTCAGAAGTTTCTACAACATTTTAAAACATTCTATTCAATGTATACATTTCCCGAGTATTCTAGAACTTTCTAGAATACAATAGAAATATGTAGAAATATCAAGAATTTTCTAGTATGATTCAGAATATTTTAGAAAGATTGTGAATGTTCTGGAAAACATTTTAGAAAGACTAAGAATATTTTAGAGTACTGTTTGACAATATAAAATTAGGGGCTTGCAGACCACCAATCAGTTCTGCTTTGGCTGCCTGAGAAGACACATCACAAGAGATGAAATGGCATCAAGAGGCTGCAACCATTCTCCAGATGCATTCTGCTACATATGTGGTCAATTCATTGAGACAAGAGCAAAGAAGTTTTCTGTGACAGAATCTGGAAAAATGTGTTAAGCTTACAAAGCACATTTTGTTGTGCCAGTCTGGACCGAAACAAGACCTGGGCACTTCATATTGCTTGTGAGCACTATAAGAGAACACTAGAAGGTAAAATATCTGTTAGTTTTCAAGAGTAAAATCCAGTTAAGAATTAAGAGTGAAAATAAAATAAGTTTAACAGAAACTCGTACTGTTCTTTTACAGGATGTTATAGAAGGGAAAACAGAGCCATGAAATTTGCTATTCCTAGAATATGGTGTGAACCTACTGATCACTCAACTGGCTGCTTTTTCTGCGTGGTGGATCCTTCCAAACGCCAATCGTGAAAAAATACACTTGCTGTTTTCTATCCATACGTTCCATCTTCCATTGCACCAGCCTTCCTGTACCAGCTCCTCCAGAAAGAAGCAGCAGCAAGTCAGCTGAGCTGAACATAGATGAAGATTGACATCACAGATACAGTTGTAGTTAGAAGGAATCCTTACTACTAAAACCAGAGACCTCAGTGACATCAAGAGATCTTGGTTTGATAAAGTCAAATGGTGAGCTTTTGATTTCAAGGTTGAAGGAATGGGATTTACTTAATGACAACGTGCAAGTGACCAGCCAAAGAAAACATCACAAACATTTCTCCAGCTTCTTTGCAAAGGACAGGCAATGCTAACGCAGTGATGTATCAGGCTTGTTTGATGCTATTGAAATTATTTGCAATGCAGATGAATGGAGACTCTTCATTGACAGCTCCTCTAAAAGCCTGAAAGCTGTACTTCTGCACAATGGAAACAAGTATCCATCTCTGCCTCTTACTTATTCTGTGCATTTTAAGGAGGACTACAACAGTGTAAAGTTTCTACTGGAAACTTTGAACTACAACAAGTACGGCTGAGACGTTATTGGAGACTTCAAGATACTGGCTTTCTTGATGGGACTGCAAGGAGGTTTTACCAAGAATCCCTGTTTTCTCTGCCTTTGGGAGAGTAGAGACAGAACAGCACATTACCAGAGAAACCACTAGCCCCCAAGGATTGTCACTACAGTGGGAGCACACAATATCAAACATGAGCCGTTGGTGAACCCTCAAAAAGTTTTGTTTCCTTCACTCACACATCAAACTGGGTCTCGTGAAACAGTTTGTTACAGCTCTTGCTTGACAAGGAGTCTGCTGCCTTCAGACTTCTTTCCTAAGCTTTCAGAGGCAAAGGTGAAAGGTGGTATCTTCAATGGATCACAAGTAAGGAAAACTATAGAGTGCTCAGAATTTCTACAGAAGCTCACAAAAAAGGAGAAAAAGCTTGGGAGTGTTTCATTGCTGAAGTACAGGGCTTTCTTGGCAGCAACAAAGGTGATAGCTATAAGGAACTGGTTGAAGCTTTAGTGAAAAGCTATGGTGAGATGTCCTGCAGAATATCCTTGGAGATCCATATCCTAGATGCTCACCTCGACAACTTCAAAAAGAGTATGGGAGCAAGTTCAGAGAAACACGGGGAGCGCTTCCACCAAAATATAACGAACTTTGAACAGAGATATCAGGGATCCTTTAATGAAAACATGATGGGAGACTACATTTGGTGGCTCGTGTGTGTGTGTGTGTGTGTGTGTGTGCGTGCGCGCGCATGGGCATAGTTTGTGTGTGAGCGCATACGTAGGTGTTTGTGTGTACGCGCAGGCTCACAGATAGACGTACGCGCTCGAGCATACACACATGCACGTGAGAGAGAGAGAGAGAGAGAGAGAGAGAGAGAGAGAGAGAGAGAGAGAGAGAGAGAGAGAGAGAGAGAGAGAGAGAGAGAGAGAGAGAGCTCGCACGCGCACGCACACACACACACACACACACACACACACACACACACACACATACACACACACACACACACATGCGCGCGCATGCGAACAAATACACACGTATACGCGCGCGCACGCGCGCACACACACACACACACACACACACACACACACACACACATGCACGCGCATGCGAACAAATACACGCGTATGCGCGCGCGCACGCACGCACGCACGCACACACGCACACACACACACACACACACACACACACACACACACGTACACAAAACTTCCAGTCCACAGTCACTCTATCACCCCCATCCCTAGCCTTATTTGTGAAGATTTTGTGTATGACTGGGCCTACACCAAAATTTGTAATACCGTGGATATCAGACCGTTTGGAAATATTAAAGCCACCTACACCTCCCATTACCTGACCAGCTTCCTTGAATTCATCCACAGCCACCTGGACAAGCGAAACACCTTTCTAGCTGTTGCTTTTGTGGACTTCAAAAAAGCCTTTGATCTTGTTGATCACACTGTTGTCATCGGCAAGGCAATAAGTCTGGGTCTCCCACCTAACCTGGTAGCGTGGCTAGCCGACTTCCTCACAGGGAGGCGTCAGGGCTCTGTCTCTTAATTTCCAACAGCTGACATGTGGGGTCCCCCAAGGGACCAAGATGGGTCCACTTTGCTTCCTCCTCCTCATCAATGACACCCTTACTGACACCCCCCATCGCTGGAAGTATGTGGACGACCAGTTTCCAACAAGAACCCGGACTACTCGCCACTGCAAGCAATTGTGGAGCGACTGCAGACGTGGACGGAGGAGAGCAGGATGACCATCAACCACAGCAAAACTGTGGTGATGCATTTCTGTACCTCCTCTGTACCAGTGCCCCCTCCCCAGCTCACAGTGGGCCCTCACCCCCTCCAGGTGGTCTGATGTGACAAGCTTCTCGGAGTCACGGTGGACGACCAGCTAACCTGGAAGCAGCATGTCGCCAGCACCGCAAGATCCGCTACCTACAGAGTGTACATGCTGCGCAGACTCAGGTCGCTGGAGACGCCGACAGACGGCATAAAGGGGGTGTACCTCACCTTCATCCTCCCCAAACTCATGTAAGCCTCACCAGCGTGGTCCTCCTCCCTCACACATACTCAACAGCTACAGCTGGAGAGTGTGCAGAAAAGGGCGTGCAGGGTCATCCTTGGCCCTGCTACACCACCTATGATGAAGCCCTGACCACCCTGAGTCTGTCCAGACTATCTATCCATCAGGCACTGAGAGGCTCTGGAAAAGTTTGCAAGGGGACTGCTGCATCATCCACGTCTCAGACACATGCTGCCGCCTGACGCGCCTCGCCCGGTTCGTGCCACCAGACGCGCGCGCGCGTGTGTGTGTGTGTGTGTGTGCACGCCCACGTTCTCGCGTGCGTGTGTGCGCGCCCGCGCATGCGTGTGTGCTTGTGCGCGTTTATGTGTGCGTATGGGTGTGTGTGTGTGTGTGTAATAATAATACTAATAATAATAATAAACGGTTTATTATTTAGGCAGTTAACAAACTGAAAATGTACAGAGGGGGTGGGGAAATACTTAACATTAATCCTAAAGGTAAGTCTAATCTAGAAGGGACTATTGATTGATGGCTCGCACCATGGTGGGAATCACACTGAGTCTGTACCAGTCCGTGTGCGGCGCCTTTAGGGGCGTTATCTTGTGGTGTCTGGCGGCACAGACCGGGCGAGGCGCGTCAGGCGGCAGCATGTTTCTGAGATGTGGATGATGCAGTAGTCCCCTTCCAAACTGCTCCAGAGCCTCTCGGTGCCTGGTGGATAGTCTGGACAGAATCAGGGTGGTCAGGGCAGTAGTTGGGAAATTGCCATGGGGGTCGCCCCCCTAAAAAGGCTTGCCACCGAGGTCCCCATTGCATGGGGACCTCGGTGGCAAGCCTTTTTAGGGGGGGCTCGACCCCCATGGCAATTACCCGGAGTGGCGATCCATTTCAGGATGGAGACCCTGGCTGTAAATAGGGTGTTGGGGGATGGGAGAGGGGGGGGATGGGGATCCCAACCCCACCCCCAGGAGCGACTCTGATGGCATGCCATATTGCGAGTGTGGACCTTATCAAGTTGCAATGGGGAAACCTGACAGCAATTTTCCGTAGACTTCAGTGGCAGTCCATTTCAGGATGGAGACCCAGGCTTGGGAAAGGGAAGGGTGGTGATTCACGACGGCAACACCAAGGGGGTGGGGGGGGGAGGGACGGTGACGGCGACACTGACGGAGAGGTGGGGGGGGCGTGCGTCCTTATCCTTCGGCGATGATGGAATGACTAAATGAATCAATGATGGTGGGTGGAAAATAATTGAGTGAAAGGGGGGGGGCAGTGGACTGGCGGTCAGACGTAGAAGTTGCCCACACACACGCATGGTTAGGGGGCTGTGACGGCAATGCCGTGTAGGTCGCCCTTTCAGCCTTTCATTCACGGGAATCCTGGAGGGTGGGATGACTGAGTGTTGCCATCACGCGTTCCCTCCAACATCTCAATACATCCCCTATGGTCAAGGTCGTCGCGACTGTCCCACGAGATCCCGTTACCTGTCCATCCTTTTTACCTGGAGAAAGCGTCTGTGACGGCCAGGGCGGAGGGGTGGCCTCTTCCACTTTCACCGACCACCAGCGGCATGACTGACGTAATACTTATGTCGGATGGCGGCCTTATTATTATCATTATTATTATTATTATTATTATTATTATTATTATTATTATTACTATTATTATTATTATTATAGCCGACACGTACTCCCTCCGATATCTCAGTACATTCCCCTATGGTCAAGGTCGTCGCGACTATCCACGCTGTACCACTATAATCTCCAGTCTGTCGACGTATATATGTCATGAAAAAGTAAAGTTTAAAGTCAGTCTGTTAGTTGACAGGGTTTAAAAAACATGTCGTTGAGAGATAGTGACGATATATACGTATACCTATCTTCTCTTGCAGGTGGTAGGTCATTTCCCAAAAACACAACAACAGAATTTGAAAACAGAATCTTACCCATTCATTTAGACACCGGCAGGGATTATGAAGTCGGCCTGTGTAATATTTTATTCCCTAAATATTTCTACTGCATTACGGAAGGGGATCCAAATTCCAGTATATCGTTCTATGGTCAGGTTAAGCAGTCAGACTTTGATATGTATGAATATAATATGTATACCTATCTACCGGAAAGGAATATCATCTCCAATTTTACCGATAAGAACATACCGGCCATAACTAAGGCGATTAATGGACAGATAGTGAGAGAACTTCAAGCAATCTTGAATGACTCCTTTAAGATCTATTTCCCTTACTCGGATATCATTTATTATGACCATGACTTGGAGCGGGTCGTTGTGAATAACGCGATTGTCCCTCCTAATGACGATCGTATTTACAGTGATATAAGTATAAAATTTGCATCGCATATAGCTCGCATTCTGGGTTTCAATCCAAATTTTCGCTACACCGTCTACTTTCAAAGATCTGGCGACGTCATTTCATCTTCCAGCGCGAGCGAAGCTTCCTCCTCATTACCCATAAAATTATTCGCTCAATACGTACCGCGAGCTGATGCAGGGATGGATTATATGTACGTTTATACCGACATCATTTCCCCCTTGCGATTTGGTAACCAACTAGTTAATATATTAGACGTCATACCACTCCCCGGCGACAGCACCAGTAAAGGTGCGAATTCAATTATGTATAAACCACTTTCTGTATCAACTATAGAGAGTGTGGCCATCAAAATTGCTAATCAAAGAGACAAACCTATTCAGTTTGAAGATGGGGAAAACAGTGTTACTTGCGTGTTACATATAAGACCACGTTAACTTTGCGTCTCGGACGTAAAGTTTTGAAGAGAATCGATCAAGGTGGGATAATGGGTGGAGTGGAGGATAATGAAACAGGCAGGCAGGTGTTGCCTACTTCCGAGACAAGTCACGCACCTCGCGACCATCTGCGCGGGAAGCTTCAGTGTTTCCCCGCGCGGCATGGCAGCCGGGACGAAAGTGTTGACAATGTTATAGAAAAAAAAAGAAAAGAAAAATGGGTGTTCACTGTGGAACAGCAGAGGCGCGGCTTTTATGTGAAGTGTGTGGGAGATGGCGCACTAATCCATCCTGCCCCTCATGTGTGGAAGACCAGTGTGATTTATGCGAGCGGTGTGGACTTCTGTTTCCACATCCACCACCAGAACACACCTGCGAAGTTGGCAATCCTGCTTCTTCTGGTAAGCATTATTACTTATTTTGGCGGGAATGTATAATAATAAAGATGAAATGACTGTCAATCTCTACAAGTTTGAACTCTGAGCACATCTTCCTGTACAGGCTCACACTCGATTGAGGTTGGGCAGAACGGCGGCGTAGAAGGCGCATGTCAGCGGGCGTCACAAGGCGGCATTCCACGCGGAGGCGGGGGAAGAGGTGAGAAAAAAAAAAATACTACAAATAATAAACCAATAAATACGGTGCCGCCGCCACTACTAATATTCTTTTTTTTAAGACTCGCCACGGCCGGGACCGAGTGGATTATCGGGGAACGTATTCAATTCTTCCGAGACTTCAATTCCTTCACTACCTACACAAGGTAAATATCAATTCAATAATAATAATAATAATAATAATAATAATAATAATAATAATAATAAACTGTCGCTGCTACTTCTATTTTTTTTCTTCCCAGATACGCCACAAGCGGAGTCGGACCACAATGAGCGCAGCATGGCAGGAGAGTCGGCGGATGCAGACCTTGACGAGCGCGGGATGCCGGAAGAGCCGCGGTTAATTGACTCGAGGGAAAATTTTATGAGGAGCTTCACCAGACATCAATATGACATACCTGATCATGTAAGCAGAGATCCACTCGGTCTACTTACCGAATACAGGGAGTTCTTTATACGGGAAATTAGATCATATTTCACGTTGCATGGCTCGCCATTTCCCCCTACCCTGAAAATATTTTCACACATTTCTCTGTTACTAGTGAAATTCTCTACCTTAGGCGAGGATGAACATCGAGTCATTCATATTGCTTTTAGAGCACGACTGATCACCTATCAAGATGTGCCTGACCTTGTTGATTTATGGATCCATCAGCTGAACAGTCGGCTGGAAAGCCTTACCAGCGAGACTGAAGGATCTGGTTTTATCATTTCAAGAGTACAGAATTTTTTCATCAACTATTGCTTACACGTCGCATGTAGTGGCATAGGAGATTATGTTGCTTATCCTAGAGGCGTGCGAGGAGGGAATGAAATTTTCAATCCTGATGGCCGACATTCATCCTGTGTTATTCAGTGTTTGGCGGCTTTCAGACTTCATGCTCGAGGTGTACCTTGGAAAAGAATTCCAAAAATATTACGGAGACGGCATGGCGGAGAGAAATACGTCACGCGCGGAAAAGTAGACAGTCCAGTGACTTGGGAGAACTTGAGTCAATTAGAAAGATTAAATTGTCTGTCTCTGGACGTTTATACACTGACAAAAAGCGGTGAGATATACTATTTAACATTATCAAGAAAAGGCTCGCGGAAGTATAAAACTGTAGTCTCACTCCTTTTACTAGGCGGAAGACATATGACGCTCATTAAAGACGTGGAGAAGCTGCACCGGAAATTGACGAGAAGCTGTCCCACCCCAGAGGGTCATCAGTTTTGCAAAATATGTTTCAGCTCAGTTCCCAAGTCTGTCAGTTTGAGCGATCACGAGTGTCACTGCGACTTCACTCAAACTCTTCTCTTTCCAGGTGACGGTGAAAAAGTAAAATTTAAAAATTTTGCCTACACCTATCAGCCTGCATACTTAGCATTTTTTGATTTTGAAACTATGATAAAACCTAAGGAGAATAGGAGTGTGATAGCTGAACATGACCCAATTGGATACTCGTATCTCATCATCAATAGGCATGGAGATGTTGTGGAAAAGAGAAGTTATTTCGGTGAAGATCCCATGAATAATTTCATTGATAGCCTATCCAATGCTTGGGGAATCATCAAGGAAAGTGTAGTTAGCTATCCAATTAGCATGTCTGCGGAGGATGAAGACCACTTCAAACGTCAGCGTCACTGCGAGCTCTGCCATCAACCCTTTAATATAAAAACCCCACCTCATAAACATCACGACCACTCATTACCACAAAATAATTACAAGGGGGCATTGTGCGCGCGATGCAACCTCCAGTGTCGTGACATGAGAAAATATCTCATCACTCTGGCACATAATATGAGCTTTGACGTCTCCTTAATCATAAAAGACCTTCACTTGCCAGAGTCGCACGTGGACATCCTTGCCACGTCAGAATCGCATTTATTGAAAGTAAGGATTAAGGAATTGCAGTTTCAGGACACGCTTTCCATTATGAATGCCGGCCTCGGTCATCTCGCTCAGAGTCACGTGCAGGCGGGCTATAGCACGCGTTACGCCCAGGAAATGGTGAATTACCTCCCCAAGGATGTAAGGCGTGTAATTTGCACTCAAAAACAGTTTCTTTGTTATGAGTACATCACCGACCTTGGCCGCTTAGAAGATCGACAATTGCCACCTCGCGAGGCATTTTATGACACGCTCAAGGGGAAGGCTCTGTCACCTGGAGAATATGAACACGCTCAAAGCGTGTGGAGTATGACATCCTGCCACACTTTAGGCGATTACATAAGACTGTATTGTGAGATTGATGTCGGATTATTAGCCGACACATATCTCAAATATAGATCATACCTGCACGAATTTTATGGGCTGGACGTGGCACATTACGTGTCACTGTCTTCTTATGCTTATGACGCTTTTTTAAAGTCGACAGGCGTTCAACTTGATCCACCTTACGACCCTAACATGTATCACCTGATCAAAAGAAATGTACGAGGAGGCTTTGTAACTTGTGTCAGGCCACACCTGCAGTCAAACCACGAACCCGACGGTGGACCCGGCACCTATGTGTTTTATCTGGACTATAATTCATTATATGCAAGCGTTATGTGTTCCCCCCTGCCTATGGGCGACATCAAAAAACTTTCTCAGTCAGAGATGGATGATTTTTTTGAAGTTGGCATCCAGAATCATGCGACAGATGGTGACGTCGGTTACTGGCTGCATTTAGACAGCTGTGATGTTTCCCCCGACGTGGCTCGGATCACGGACGAGTTCCCTCTGTGCCTCGCACACATGACTATTACAGAAGATGACATCTCGCCGTACAGTAAAAGACTGTTAGAAGCTGAGGGTCGTAAGCTGGGGAGGAAAAATCGTAAACTCGTGGCCAGTCATAAGGGACTGAAAGATCATCTCATCAGTCTGGAATTGCTGCAACTTTTACTCTCACTTGGACTGGAAATACAATGTGTTCATGCTATATATAGCTTCAGACAGGCTCCATACCTTAAACCTTTCATAGAAAGGAACGTCGCTCAGCGTAAAAATGAGACGTGCGCCATTAAAAATCGCATTTGCAAACTGATGTCAAACGCAGTTTATGGTAGATCCATGTTATCTGAAGTGAAGTATGGCCTCCAACAGAAATTAGTGACAAAAAGAAAGTCTTTCCTGAAGTATGCAAGAAATCCATCCTTTAAAAGGGTCCACCAATTAGGCGAGGACCGAGTCATATGTGTCAACAGTAAGAATACGATTAAAATCAGGCAGCCAAATTACTTGGGATACCATATTTTAGAAGTGGCAAAGAAGTACATGTACAACTTTTGGTATCGTGTCATCAAAGCTAATTATGGGGAGAGAGCTAAATTAGCTTATGAAGATACTGACAGTTTCATTTTCAGTCTGCACATACCTACAAACTTAAATGATGAACTGAAACATGGACCCATGGCAAATTTTCTCGACACCAGTAACTTTGCTTCAGATCACCCGTGTTTTAATGGGGAGCGGAAGGGTCAACTAGGCTTGCTGAAATCTGAAACCGGATCCACGCTCATCAAAGAGGCGATTATATTAAAGCCAAAGATGTATTCGCTGCTGTTGGAAGATGACAAGCAAGTATCTCGAGGTAAAGGCATTCCAACTCACCTTCAGCAAAATATATTGCATCAGCAGTATAGGGAAACACTTAATAATGTCGCATGTGGGATGGTAGATTGCTATAATATCAGGAATGTTAAAGGACAAATTTGTACCACTCGTATGCGAAAGCGTACGTTGTCACATTTTGACGACAAGCGCTTTCACGTCGATGGCTATACCTCAAGGGCGTATTATCACCCCGACAATGATCCGCGGGAAAGAGATGTGGAGAATGAGATGGAAGAGAAGGTGGCGGTGGATGTGGGGGAGGTGGAGGTGGATGAGGAAGAGGAGGAGGAGGAGGAGGAGGAGGAGGAGGAAGAGGAAGAGGAAGAGGGGGATGGGGAGGGGGAGGATGGGATAATGAGTGGTCTGTGGCGTGATCGGGAGACTTTCCACGACATTATTCACATCGTGATTAAGGGGTAGAGAAAGAGGGGACGCAGCTGCTAGCAGCCGCCCTTCATGTAATGTAAAAAAAAAACATTTGCACTGACCACGTAGGCTAAGGAAGAGGGGGAGGTGAAGGATGGGTTAATGAGTGGGCTGTGACGTGATCGGGAGTGGCATTCCATGACATTATTCACGTCATAATTAAGGGTTGAGAGAGACCGCGGCCGCTAGCAGCTGCCATTCATGTAATGTAAGAACATTTGTTTTGAGTGTGGGGTTAAGGAGAGGAATGAAAGGGGATTTGTTCATGTACTGTAAGAACATTTGTACTGTCCACGTGGGATAAGGAGGATGAGGAGGAGGAGGCAGAAGAAGAGGAGGTAATGTAAGAACATTTGTACTTTGGTAGGTTAAGGAGAGGGAGGAGGAGGTTGAGGAAGAGGTGTGGGTTGGGGGAGATCCACATCATAATTAGAAGGCAGGGATGAGGATGCAGCTGGGAATTTAGTTATGCTGTTACCTACATGACCATGTAAATAAAAGTTAAGCAATAAATACTGTAAACATATCGTAGCGTCTTTTAGTAACCCTCTGAACTTAACATGGACAAGACATTTAGCGAAGAGATGCTGAATCTCTTCAGATATCCTGCACGCATAATTATTGCAGGTTATACAAATTCCGGCAAAACACACCTCTGCAATAAAATTATAGAGAAATATCAGCATGGATTTAACAGAATTATCATTTGTGGCGTCTCATTGCATTCGCTGCAGCAGAATTCCCCTTTTCAAGATAAGGTCGAAGTGCATGAGAAAATTATTGATCCCGTGATGGATGATGACAGTCCATACGCCGACCCGCAAACGCACACACTCCTGATATTAGATGACAATTTCCTCACGGCTGGCAATTCTCAAACGATAGCAGAGGCTTTCACCAAAGGGAGACATAAAAATTTGTCAGTTATAATGATAGCACAGAATGTCTTTTTCCCCGGAAAGTATGCTAGAACGATAACTTTAAATGCCTCACATTACATTCTTATGAAAAACAGAGATATATATCAAATTGAATGCCTGGGCAGGCAACTTTATGGAAGGGAGCGCGCCAAACACTTTGTGGAAATTTATAAAAATGTCGTGCTTAGACGAGATCACGGTTATTTGTTGTGTGATTTATCCCCGAACGCACCCGAAGAAATTCAACTGCGCACGAATATTGTGGATGAGCCACCCTGTGAGAAAGTCTATCTGCTATGAACGCCGTTTTGGACGAGCTTTACCGGGATATGACGAATCCTGCGGCTTTAGGAGGTGTGCAAGCACTCTACAGAGAGGGGAAGAAAAGGGATAAGAATCTAACACTCCGCGATGTGAGGGCATTTCTGCAGGGCAACCGCACTTATACGCTTCACAAGCCGACGCTGAAACGTTTTCCGCGACGAAAAATTCTCGCTCCTAAACCGTCCATCATTTTAACTTGCGATTTGGCTGATTTTGCAAGGCTGCACAGACACAATGGCGGCGTCCGATACATCATGTTTTGCCTGGACGTCTTCAGCAGGTACTTGAAAGTGGCAACGCTGACAAGTAAATCCGGACGCAGTAGCCTGCAAGCGCTGAAAAAAGTTCTAGAGTCGGGGAGTTTTACAGGCGTGTCGCGTCTTTTTATCGATCAGGGATCCGAATTTTATAATCAAGCAGTGAAAAAATATCTAACTTTGAAAGGTATTACCTTGTATTCCAATTACTCGCGTGAAACAAAGGCGAGTTTGGCAGAAAGGGTCATCCGAACCATAAAGACAAAAATATATAAATATCTCACGCAGAACAATACACTGACATATATTAACGTCTTGCCCACCCTAATAAACACGTACAATCACACCCCACACCGCGGTTTGGGCGGCAACCAAACGCCGGCTCAGGTTCACAGCTTCCGCGAGCTGTCACAAGTCAGGAAGCAATTTAAACGAATGTATTTAAATCGGCCAAGGGGAAAGAAAGTTGTCAGTCATAAATTAGACGTGGGAGACATTGTACGCTTGCAACGTGCTTCCCGAACGCAATTTAAATTCAATAAGGGTTATACCGTCAACAATACCGAGGAGCTTTTTAAGATAAGTCGTGTGGATTACTCACATAAAATCCCTATTTATTTCATAAGGGATTTGGCGGGGGAGGACGTGACCGGCGCTTTCTACAGGGAAGAATTAATCAAGTCCTCTCTTCCTTCACATTACCAGGTCGATATATTACGATCGAAGGTCGAGCGAGGTAAGAGAAAGTACTTCGTCCACTGGCGTGGATATCCAGATAAATTTGACAGCTGGATAGATGCGGACGACTTAGTATAAGATATGGATGAGGAAAAACCATTGATATTGAAGTACAAGGATTTGGTTTTCCTCCTCTCGCACGTCACCCCTAAATTGCGGAAGCAGGTCTTGCAAAGTTTGAATAAGCGCGAAGTCAATTGCATCTCGGAAATATTCGCCAACTTTTTGAAGAAACGCCTGACGGACGACGATACCATCATTTTTTTTTTGCGGTTTTAGATAAATAGCCTGCTGCTTTATTTGTGCTGCTAGCATTTTTAATTGTTATTACTTATATTTAAATTACTGGACTGCGGTTACATTTAGGTATTTTACTTGTTCTTGTTTTTTGGCAGTGTTTTTCTTGTGTTTGTTTAGTTTATTTAGGTGATGGCCTACAGTTTTATTATTTATTCATAGACAACAATTTGTCTCGAATGTTTTCAAGTTATTTTAAATTATTTAATTAACTTACATTTTTTTATAATGTTGTTTTATGATCTTTTGTAACATGCTGTGGTCAATAAACTATCTATCTATCTTCTATCTATCTGTGTGTGTGTGCACATGCACGCATCAGGAGAATGATTGCAGCCTCATGATGTGTCTTCTTAGGCAGGCAAAGCAGAGAACAGCACACATTACTAGGACACATCAGATAGGTCATATGACACCACTGGTGGATCCACTCTATGAACCATGCCCATCACACTGTTATCATCAACAATATGTAGCAAGATTTTTGTCTTTGACAAGCAAGTGGTATTTTCCAACTTTTCATTGCAAAATAATAGAAAATATCCATTATTCCTGTCGAACTTTGCTTTTGTGGCTTTTAGAATGATTTTTTGCCCCCAAAATAGCAAAATTTCACCATTTTTGACAGCAAAAAAAAAATCATAATAATAATGAAACTAATTTTTAGGATTAAAAAAACAGTTTTTCTTGATTTGCAAGAATAAAACAAATCACTTTCACAAATGAGCCCTCAAATGTAGTCTCCCATCAGGTTTTCATTAAAGGATCCCTGATATCTCTGTTCAAAGTTCATTATATTTTGGTGGAAGCACTTCCCTTGTTCCTCTGAACATGCTCCCATATTGCTCCTTGAAGTTGTCGAGGTGAGCATCCAGGATATGGATCTTCAAGGACATTCTGCAGGCTATCTCACCATAGCTTTTCACTAAAGCTTCAACCAGTTCCTTACAGTTATCAGCTTTGTTGCTGCCAAGAAAGCCCTGTACTACAGCAATGAAACACTCCCAAGCTTTTTCCTCCTTCTCTGTGAGCTTCTGTAAGAATTCTGAGCACTACATAGTTTTCATTACTTGTGATCCAATGAAGATACCAGCTTTCACCTTTGCCTCTGAAAGCTTAGGAAAGAAGTCTTGAAGATATTTGAAGGCAGCAGACTCCTTGTCAAGCAAGAACTGTCAAAAACTCAATTCTATCAACTTGACGCAACCTTTCAGGCAACTATCCCCTCTAATTCAGTGACACTTAACTGTCCCAACCTTCCAGACAAGTATCCCCTCTTCTTCAGTGACACTCAACTGTCCCCCTCTTCTACACTGAACATCTTCAGTCTGTCCTTTTCTTATAATCTAAACTGTAAACTTCACATCTCACCTCCAGCTAAAACAGCTTCTATGAAGTTAAGTGTTCTGAGACATCCCTGCCAGTTTTTCTCACTCCCCATCCCCACTGCTAACTCTGTACAAGGGCCTTATCCATCCATGTATGGAGTATGCTTCACATGTCTGAGAGGGTTCCACTCATAATGCTCTTTTAGACAGAGTAGTCAAAAGCTTTTCATCTCATCAACTCCTCTCCTCTAACTGACTGTCTTCAGCCCCTTTCTCATCACTGCAATGTTGCATCTCTTGCTATCTTCTATCACTATTTCATGCTAACTGCTCTTCTGGTCTTGCAAACTGCACGCCTCAACTCCTCCCACAACCTTGCTGCACGAGACTCTTCTCTCATCCCTATTCTGTCCACTTCTCTAATGCCAGAATTCTCAATCATTCATCCCTTTCTCTGGTAAACTCTAACTCCCTGCCTGCTTCAGTGTTTCCACCTTCCTATGACTTGAACTCCTTCAAGAGGGAGGTTTCAAGAAACTTATCCTTCAATTTTTGAAGTTCAAGAGGGAGGTTTCAAGAAACTTATCCTTCAATTTTTTACTACTGCTTCAGACCCTATTCTCTACTACTTCTATTACCCTATTACTACTGCTTCAGACCAGCATCTCATTGGGCTTTTTTTTATTGGATTTATGTTGTCCTTGGCCAGTGTCCCTCCAAAAAAAATAAATAAATAAATAAATAAATAAATAAAAAATAAAAGGTTTCTAGCCCCTTTGTTGTGAGGGCTACCTTGCCTCCTGGCATGAAAAAAATGTTTAAACTTGCTGTTGCTGGATTTTTTTTTTCTTTTTTTTTTTTATGCAATTAGTACATCTAAAAGATGTACTAATTTTTTTATTTCAACATTGCCACGACTCAATGGGAGGGGGTGTTGTCTGCTGACAAGAATCTCATTGGAAGTGGTTGACATTAGGGTCTTAATTATCACATCAGTAAGAAGATATTCTTGCAACTGTAATGTAGTTATATATGGTTGACTGGTATATCCCAAACATGAAAGAAGTGAATGTGGCAATTTGAAGGCACCATTCTTATCCCTACCATTCATGAAAATAGAAAACTGTAGAGGCACCACACAACCAACCCAGTTTCACTTCAGTGCTTGCCTCCTTTAAAAATAAATGTCTTAATTCCCTCCAATACGTACCTTGGTTTTGTGATACAGTCTCTAGTCTCCAGAAGTGCTGGTAGCAAATGTCTGTCCATCAGGTCCTGGTGTGCTTGAGAACTTTTAAGGTTAGGCGAGTCTTGAGATCCACCAAGGTGGTCACTGTGTTGGCCTGTGGAAGTTGAATGAAGATAGTGAGTGGAGCCATGCAGTGGGAAGTGGTGGCAAGGCTTGACCTGTGTCTGATTGTGTGGAACAGTGAGTAATGCTGGATATGCTCAGGTGGAAGTAGGTAACTGTCCAATTCTTGCTTTGATGACAACAGTGTGACGGGCATGGTTCATAGAGTGGATCCACCAGTGATGTTGTGTGTCCTGTCTGATGTGTCCTACTAGTGTGTGCTGTACAGTATCTGTCCCAGCACAAGTCAGTCTTTATGCATATTTATCAAAATCAGTTTGGTCTGGGCCATGAGTGGGAGAGCCTCATTTGCCATCATGTCAGCACCCACTGCACTCTCCTATATCATTAATTAATCACATTCCGGAGAATCCCACTGTTAATCATATTAGTACATGGTTTTCTCAAGGGCCACATGAAGCCATGAGAAACCATTTTTCACTATCAGCTTACTTTTTGAAAGCTTACATTTGATCCCCACATCACCTTACTGACATTCTCTAGGTAACTGCAAAGTGGCATTTCATTTGTAGATTTACACAATAGCATAGTATTATTAACAGGTATGAATTCTGCAAAGTGGCATTTCATTTGTAGATTTACACAATAGCATAGTATTATTAACAGGTATGAATTTGAAGTATTCTTCACTGATGCAATTCCTTGTCTTTGCTCATTTACAAGATTTTGTGAATATGGAACCATTAATACTCCAACATGCACATACTCAAGTACTGGAGAAACTAAAAAACTTAATTTTTGGGGTCTGATAATGAGAATTGAAAACTAAGATATTTCTACATCTTTCACAAGCACCATCTCCTCTCCTGGGGCATCCCCAAAGCAGGTGTAGCAATGACAAAAGCCTCCACCTCTCCCTATGCAAATTTCCTCATTCTTCCATGCTTGTCCTCTTAATACTTTACCCTATTCTTCCACCTTCCAAGTGGCCTTCAACAATTAACTTCACTCACATACACTTTCTTCTATAACCTCACCTCTCAAGGCCACACCGTTTCCTTGTGTTCCTTTCCCTGCATTCCACCACTCTACTCCACTGTTTGCTAAGGAACTCGTACCACATTTCTTGTACATGTTCCTCTTGACTTGTCACTGATATTACTACAAATAATTTCCACAGCATTCACTCTTGACTGATATGCCCTACCCCATACCCAGGTCAGATTTATCTTCTGTCATTGTTGGCATAAAACCTCTTTACACCCAAGAATACATTTCTCTTCCAAAACTTTTAAATTATTCTATAACAGGTTTCACAACCCCCTCTCACCTCTCTATTTCACTTCTGCCTTGTGATGTTTTCTTCATTAACTTTCATCTCCTTCATACAGCCATCCATAAAAACCTGAAACAACCAGAGACATTACACATCCCTGTCTCACTTCTGTTCTTTGTTCATGTAACAAAACTGTCCCATACTCTACCTACTACCCTCATGACTTCTGGCATCTAGCCAAACACATCTCCAATAACTTTGCTTCTTCTTTCCCTCCTTTATTTCAAACAGATGGCACCACTATTATCATTTCAACCAGATGGCACCACTATTATTACATCTATCTCTAAAGCTGAACTCTTTGCTCAGACCTTCGCTAAAAACTCTACCTTGGAAGATTCAGGGCTTGTTCCTCCCTCTCCACCCTCTGACTACTTCATGCTACCTATTAAAATTCTTCACAATGATGTTTTCCATCCCCTCACTGGCCTAAACCCTCTGAAGGCTTATGGACCTGATGGGATCCCTCCTATTGTTCTCCAAAACTGCACCTCCATGCTTGCACCCTGACTAGTCAAACTCTTTCAACTTTGTCTGTCAACATCTACCTTTCCTTCTTGCTGAAAGTTTGCCTACATTTATCCTGTTCCGAAAAAGGGTGACCATTCTAATCCCTCAAACTACCGTCCTATTGCCTTAATTTCCTGCCTATCTAGAATTTTTTAATCTATCGTCAACAAGAAGATTCTTAAACATCTATCACTTCACAACCTTCTATCTGACTGCCAGTATGGGTTTCGTCAAGGCCACTCTACTGGTGATCTGGCTTTCCTTACTGAGTCTTGGTCATCCTGTTTTAGAGATTTTGGTGAAACTTTTGCTGTTGCCTTTGACGTATCAAAAGCTTTTGATAGAGTCTGGCACAAAGCTTTGATTTCCAAACTACCCTCCTATGGCTTCTATCCTTCTCTCTGTAACTTCATCTGAAGTTTCCTTTTTGATCGTTCTATTGCTGCTATAGTAGATGGTCACTGTTCTTCTCCTAAATCTATTAACAGTGGTGTTCCTCAGGGTTCTGTCCTGTCACCGACTCTCTTCCTATTATTCATCAATGATCTTTTAAACCACACTTCTCGCCCTATCCACTCCTACCCTGCACTTTTCCAAGTCTACTCAAAGATGTCATGAAGTAAACAGTTCACACAGGGAAGCCACAGAATGCCTGACTTTTGACCTCTCTAAAATTTCTGATTGGGGCAGAGCAAACTTAGTATTATTCAGTGTCTCAAAAACTCAATTCCTCAATCTATCAACTCAACACAACCTTCCAGACAACTATCCCCTCTTCTTCAATGACACTTGACTGGCCCCCTCTTCTACACTGATCATCCTCGGTCTGCCCTTTTCTTATGATCTAAACTGGAAATTTCACATCTCATCTCTAGCTAAAACAGCTTCTACAAAGTTAAGCATTCTAAGACATCTCCTCCAGTTTTTCTCACCCCCCCAGCTGGTAACTTTGTACAAGGGCCTTATCTGTCCAGGTATGGAGTATGCTTCACATGTCTGGGTAGGGGGGATTCCACTCATAACGCTCTTTTAGACAAGGTGGAATCAAAAGCTTTTCGTCTCATCAACTCCTCCTCTCTAACTGACTGTCTTCAGCTTCTTTCTCATCGCCAGAATGTTGCATCTCTTGCTATCTTCTACCGCTATTTTCATGTTAACTGCTCTTCTGATTTTGCTAACTGCATCCCTCCCCTCCTCCTGTGGCCTCACTGCACAAAACTTTATTCTTTCTCTCACCCCTATTCTGTCCACCTCTCTAATAGAAGAGTTAACCAGTATTCCCAATCATTCATCCCCTTCTCTGGTAAACTCTAAGATTCCCTTCCTGCTTCTGTATTATCACCTTCCTATGACTTGAACTCCTTTAAGAGGGAGGTTTCAAGACACTTACCCTTCAATTTTTGACCCTATTCAGGACTGGCATCTCAGTGGGCTTTTTTTTTTTTTTTTTTGTTAGATTTTTGTCGCCCTTGGCAAGTGTTTCTCCTACATAAAAAAAAAAAAAAAAAAAACAACACACATGTACTTGCATCAATGTAAAAAGCTTTAAGATTCCTTCCAACAAGTGGCTTTCAACACAAGTTTTAGGAAAACCCCAATAAACTTTCTTATCCACTCTTATCATATCCTTTTCAAAATCCACAAATTATTGTCCATAATATTGGGTACAGTAAAGGTACACCCATCTTTTCCTCTTCCCTTTTGTTCATCAACACCACACCACACCACACTTTCCACTCCCACCCCCATCTCACTCATCTCAATTCATGCAATCACATGTTCCAGATCATGTGCATCTCTTACATACCTGCTATGTTAATTTTTCCCTTCCAATCACTTTATACTATTCATCTACATCAAATTCACTTAATTTACATTTAATGAGGTGGAGCCTCCTCTCTGCCTTTAGCATTGTTGTCCTGCCTACAATGGGGTCCCTACCAGCTGGCAGTACTGGCAGGAGTAGCACTGCCATACAGGCCACCAAATTATCTAATTAAAAGATTATTCAAATAAGAAATAGAGAAAAAGAATTATAAAAAAAATATACCACCCCAATAATGAAAGGCCAGTGGAATGACTAGACAAATAGGTAAACTGAGTTAAGAACTACATACCTACTGAAGGCAATACTGAATAAATATATAGTAAGGTAACTAGTGTATCTCGAGGTGTCTATACCACAACCAGATACACACAAAAGAAACAGTAATGAATTCTGTGGTGTGTGTGTGTGTGTTGAATACCCCTCTCATGGAGTATTTAGGCTATACTAAATATGTCTATGTCTACCAAATATACAAGACAAAAAATATTTATAATCTCTTAAATCTGCATCATTTAAAACACACACACACACACACACACACACACACACACACACACACACACACACTCCAGTACAAGAAAATATGCTTACATGCCTGTAGTGGTGGTGTAGGGTGCAGGTACCACAAGATGTCTGGCCAGCAAGGTGAAAGATCAGAATCAGCCCATTCACCACACAATCTTCAACCAGTACTTTTTACATTACACGTTTCCTGACTAGAAAAGAATTTGTTAGGTGAATGGGTGAGAGCGTACAAGCAAACTAGTGTTATGATCACATAACTCTTAAAGAAAAATTAAAGATATGGTAAACAACAATCTAGCTTATAACTTTAGTTATACAAAAATAAACATGAAAAATGTGATAAAAAGATATTAAACCCGTACAGCTTATGACTACCCAACACCAAGACATAATATATCCCAACTTACAGTGTTTACTAATAATCCTAAGGGTGGGAGAAAATGCGGTGAAGGACTATTGCTAAAGATACTAAAGCAAGTCCAAACCCTTGAATATGATGCCCAGAGCTTGCCTTTGATCAGCCTAAGAGTCCACTCTTGTCTAACCACAAGGTTAAGGGGGACCCAGCAGGTACAGATCAGAGGTAGGTGGAGAGAGCCTAGTGTGAACTCTCTCCTACTGGACCAGGCAGCTTTGCCATTGCCTCGGAATGGGGTCCTTGTGGAGCCTCGCACCTAAAGAGACGGAACTGAGACGGGTGTCGAGACAGGTGACATGACGGAGCAGCTGATTTGAGCATGGTCCAAAGGTGACGACTGGCGGGACAGATGCAGTGGTCATAACACTGGAATCAAACTACACAATCCTGTTCTCCAGAAGTAAAAATTGTTAATACATTAGTCTTATTAGTAACCTTATGTCTTGAACCTGAAAAAAAAAAAATACAGTAAAACATCCATAAACTAAACCACATGGGCCGAAGTGACAAGTGGCTTATATGAAAGTTTGGTTTATCCGACGATAAACGTTTTTTGGCTGGTTTCTATGTAAGTACATAAACATGTACGTTTACTAATATTTATAGCACATTTGTTAGCACATTATAAGCCCCAAGATAGATATTTATAGCATTTTGTTATTACACTGTTACACAGTATACACAACGCACTAACTGGTCACTTAAGCGTTCACTTAACATTACACAACTACAAACTTAAGTGTTCACTTAAGAGCTCACTTAACTGTACACAACATACTGGTCACATAAGAGCTAACATAACGTTATGCATGGGCTGCCAGTGTACTTTTGTTTGTCATTCCGAGTTACCGTATGGGCATTTGGGTTATCTGATATTCAGCTTACTTGGCTTCAGTTTAGGGAAGTTTTACAGTACTATACATATGCAGTGTGGGAGCGAGTGTTGTCACAATCCCGGTTATCTTTCCAAGAAAGTGGACGGTACACTGATCCCAGAAAGTTTTAAAGGTCTGAAGTGTATCATCCCCTTGCCTCAACAAATTCCACCTCAAATACACCTTTTCCCTTACATATACATACAAATGAAGAACTTAAATTATGAAGAGAATAATACTACATGATATAAAATGAGTAAATAAGCCTTATACTGACATAACTAAGAATAAAAGATACGTTTAGAAGGAAAACGGAACATGGGGGGACACTAAGAAAACGTGTTCCTTTGCAAGGTAAATTCGGCCAATAACATGACAGTATGTATATGCGTGAGAGGTTGTGTCTGCTTGAGTGTGGGCGTGCACGTCAGTAGGTGTGCATACATGAGCGTGGGCGTGAGCGTACGTATATGCGTCAGGGGTCGTGCGTAGGTGAGTGGGCGTGTATGTGTGAGTGGACGTGTGCGTATATGTGAGTGTGGGCGTGCGCATATGTACAGTACGAGTGTGGGTGTGCGCGTATGTGCAAGTGTGGGTGTGGGTGTGTGTGTGTGTGTGTGTGTGTGTGTGTGCAAGTGTGGGTGTGCGCATATGTACGAATGTGGGAGTGCAAGTAGGCGTTAGTGTGGGCGTGCAAGTACGCGCCATTTTGGGTGTGCGAGTAGGCCCTAGTGTGGGCATGCATGTGGACGCGCGTGTGGGAGGCGAGTGTGGGAATGCGTGTGGAAGGCGAGTGTGGGCGTGCATATGGGACGCGAGTATGGGCGTGTGTATGGTGCGCGAGTATGGGCGTGCGTATGGGGCGCGAGTATAGGTGTGCGTGGACGTGCATGTGGACGTGTGTGTGGGCGCAAGTATGGACGAGCTTGTGGGGCGCGTGTGGGCGTGCGTGTGAGCGCGAGAGTGGGGGTGCCTGTACAAATGCGTGTGTGGACGTGCGTGCATGAATGCGTGAGTGTGGACGTGCGTGCATGAATGCGTGAGTGTGGACGTGCGTGTACAAATGCGTGTGTGGGCGTGCGTGTACAAATGTGTGTGTGGGCGTGCGTGTACAAATGAGTGAGGGTAGCCGAAATGATCAACCAGTTATATTTAAATAATGTGACGGTTCTTACCATGGATCACACTTGTGTCAAATTATTAGTGCTGGGTCAGTCAACAGACACTATCTTGTATCACAAGGCTCTTTATTAGATCCTCTGTACTAAGTTTGCCTCTGGCATGGGCGTGAAAGCTGCAAGTTATACATTAAAATTAATACCTAACCACACAATTACTCCTTACAAACAAGTGGTTCACTAATATTCTTTGAAGTTATTAATATAATGCCTCATTATCTTACTACGTAGGTACTAAGAAATTACGCACACGCATCTTCGGTAATTTTTCTTACCTATACACACTATAATTCACTTCACTGTTTATATATGCATATTCTAGACACAGTATAAAAATACAAAACATGCTAAATACCTTTTTGGCTTTAGTAGGGAAGCTTAAACCTTAAATCTAAGAATAATCACTAGCTGTGTCTTGTTATCGCTCACATCTTGCCGTGTAATAATAATAAGTACAATGTAAACTACGTGCTTACATTCAAATCTTTAGTAACAAACATGATGCTACTTGATCTTCTTACAATAAGATTCAATAGTTTATCCTGTATACATGAATAAAACAAGTCATTACAAAAAAATAGATTCCTTTAAAGGTACACTTGCTTATATCTACTTAATGACTTTTACAAATAAAACTTCAAGAAACTCAAAGACTGACTTTGAATTCAAAATGTTAGGCATAGGTGCTAAGCATGCACACATTTTGAAATCACAAAATCATAAAGATAATAATTTCCCATCATTGCTAAGTTATGCCCTATGTGAACAGGCACATTCACAGATAATAAATAGTCAAGAGAAACTACGGAATAGGGTAATTGAGAATTTACCCTATGTGACGCCGCGGCGGGGAAAGTAAGGGTTAAGGTGAACGATGATATTTAAATATTTAAACTATATTCATAAGGAAGGTCGAAAGAGACGCACTATCCATTAAACAACTGGATGTACGTATATTTCACAGGACCAGAGAATGGTTCAACAGTCAACTACTGGTTTAAAGCAGCAATTAAAGTGCCATCTATTTCCATCTTTTATTTTTCTCTCTTTTTTTGACAAGTACAACGATCTCCCCACTCTATCCCAAATTATGCATGCTCTTAACTATATATAGCAAAAACGAGATCACACTCAACGCTTTTACCAATGTGGAAATAGTTTTTTACCAATGTGGAAATATAAAAAGAGATAGAGGTTTTAATGCTATTTCAACCAGTACACCGCACGTAACTAAGGCCCTTCGCAGGGCCTACATCTCACTGTTTGGTGCATTTGTAACCCCATTTTACCCCGTTGGAAATTAATAATAAGTTTACCTTAGGGTAGGGAGGGGGGGATGTTCACGGGGAGCAAAGCCACCCCCTCCCCGATTGGAAGGTTACAAAATGTTAGGCTAGGTTAGTTTACCTTATGGGGGGGGTGTCCAGGGGGGTAAAGTTCCCGCCCCCATCTCCTATCCCCTGTTAGGAGGTTACAAAATGTTAGGTTAGTTTACCGTATGTGGTGGTTCGGGAGGGGGAAAGCCTCTCCGGTTAGGAGGTCACAAAATGTTAGGTTAGTTTACTTTATGGGGGGGTGGAGGTGTCCAGCAGGTTAGGTGGATCGAGGGAGATGTATAGGTTGAAACTGCAAATTTGTCGAAATGTAGCACCATTCCACAATGCTTAACTTTTTAGCTTTCATTGTGTGGGAAATTTCTTGTATTAATACAACATACTTATTGACCATGGATTGGTCATTTTTAAAAATTACACCATAATCCCTCTATCCTCCCAACAAGCTCGGGAACATGTAGGAATGCGGGGTTTCTGGGTGGGGTGACGAAATGGCGAGATTTGGTGATAATTATAGCCTAAAAATCATAAGCACAGATAGGGATTTTTCCCTAGATATCTAGAGAAAAATCCGTAGATATGTATATGATTTATAAACAAAACTTAGCAGCAAATTTCGTCTCCCAAGTCCAAAAATCCTAGCCGGGGATCGCAGCCTCAACAATCCCTCTCAGGGACAATAATCTAACCTAACCTAACAGGAGAGCTGCGTCCCTCCAGGATCTCTTCAAGGATATTAACCTAAGGTTCTAGGGGCTATTATTTTACGTTATTATCCCAAGATCGGGTCTATGAATTTTTTTGGGGGGAATGCCACTGTCTAGGAATAAAGGCAAATGGCAATGGTTGCTTTGCCAACCATTCTATCCCTTGTTTTACTTACTTAGTAAATCAGCGCTTTTCAACCCTGCCACCCGGAAACCCCACATTCCCAAAAATTCCCACACCTGCTGGGAAAGAGCTGAACATTTCAAAAACTATGCATTTCCCGTGGAAACTCAGTTTTAAAATTCAGTAAGGATGCAAAAATCACATTCTCATTGTTGTAGAGTATGATGGTGTAATTTTAAAATAATACCCAAGGATTCAGAAATGTTACTACAAAAACAACTGTACGGCTCAAACACCTGGAGCATGAAATCTGACCCTTCCCTATCTAAAAATTTAAGAAGTATTTATCCTGATATGTACAGTTCTCTTACTTCCAAGTATCATAATTGTTCCTCCATATAATTTGCTGAAACGACGCCAGTCTGCGTATACCACGGCCCCAAACCAAACCCATCATTCTGGCCAAGTGACACAAATGCATTTTCAAAAACCCCACTTTCGTCATCCTACCGCGGCGTGACACTGCCACCAGTCCATCTCCCGTTTCTGGTGCGTGATGCTGTCTCGATCGCCTAATTACTGCTAACCACAGATATCATGTTTCACTAGTTGGCGAAGGAAAAAAATATCACATGTGAATGAATATGGTGTCCATAAGAATTCAAATTAAATGGTCTTTCACGACATGACGAACCACTAACACATTTGACTTATCCATGTAAACATAGCAATGCCATTACACGATGTCATCTCCAAACATCTCACTTCGCAGATGGGCAGAAACGAACTGATGAAAACCACGACACGACACTAGTGACCAACACTGATCGAAACATTCCTCGGAGCTTCGAGTACTCATCCCTAGATTCAACTTGAATAGCATTCTTCTACAATAGGTATGGTCCGAACATCGCAAATGGGCAGTAGAACGTTAAAAAAAAAAAAAAAAATGCAGACTAATTTGAGATTCAGATTAAAAAAAAAGATAAAATCTTACGCCAAAACGTTCGTGGCCAAAGCCTCATATATTTCCATTTTTTACTGTATCGGATCTTTAAAACTTTCGACTTTGGCGCGCGGGAATATTCAATTAGTAATCAAGTGCCTAATCAAATTCTCACAACGTATTAAAAGCTCAATACATATACTACATAAAATTTCGAAAATTTATAATCCATATGTGTATGGATTATGAATGAGATTGGAGGATATAAATGGTTGAAAACAGTATATCGATCAGCCTGCACCGAATGGATGAAAAGGTCGTTGGTGTGTGACTTGTTCAGTCATTCATTGTGTGTTTCATATGAACCGCTAAATTCGACAATAAAATAATTATTATATAGTCCCAGTGAAAATCCAAATGTTTTACTTGTATTTCATTACCAATTATTTTATTTTCTTAGTAAAAATTATCTTAACTGTATTTGTAGTAGCCTATTCCACGTACGTTTTTTTTTTTTTTTTTCTCTCTCTCTCTCTCTCTCCACTGCCCTTAACATCATTTTATCAAAGAACATCATACCATAAGGTTTCTAGTCCTGACTGTCATATTAGCTTTCACATTTTTTTTTTCATTCGACCCATGTAATATGTACAGAGCACTATGACATCAAACTTATCTTACAACTTATTTGAACAAAACCAAAAAATATGAACAAAGCCAAATGATTACAACTCAAGGTATTCGTGCGTTCAACGACAATTTAACATTTAACACTGATATTTTCTTGAAGGAAAACCAAAATATAGCGCATTTCTGCATCCTGAAAGTGAAGCTTAATGCCCTGAAACAAATCCCAGAAAATACTTCACATGGCCATGATCACCGCGACCAACCCAGCGGAGCGAACCACGTCATTACCTTCGGGGAGAGAAAGTTTGATCTAAAACTGATAATCAAGAATGGATTGATTATCACCTCCATTTATCCTTCCCTCACGTAGCATTCTAACTAATCCACACCCTTTCTCTCTCTCTCTCTCTCTCTCTCTCTCTCTCTCTCTCTCTCTCTCTCTCTCTCTCTCCAGTGCGGCTAATTTCAGAATAGAATCCTGGTAGATAACGGAGAGACGTGTGGTTGGGAGATATATGGCTGTATTATACCTGTGGGATATATATATATATATATATATATATATATATATATATATATATATATATATATATATATATATATATATATATATATATATATATATATATATATATATATATATATATATATATATATATATGTTTTTTTTTTTTTTCATGTCTTTTCCTAGACGTCCAAGCCTTCAGGAAGTAAACAGTTCATGCAGGGAAGCCACAGAACGCCTGACTTCTGATCTCTCTAAAATTTCTGATTGGGGCAGTGCAAACTTATTATTGTTCAATGACTCAAAAACTTATTTCCTCCATCTATCAACTCGACACAACCTTCTAGACAACTATCCCCTCCTTTTCAATGATACTCAACTGTCCCCCTCTTCTACACTGAACATCCTCGGTCTGTCCTTTACTTATAATCTAAACTGGAAACTCCACATCTCATCTCGAGCAAAAACAGCTTCTATGAAGCTAGGTGTTCTGAGACGTCTCCTCCAGTTTTTCTCGCCCTTCCAGCTGCAAAGTCTGTACAGACTTATCCGTCCATGTAAGGAGTATGTTTCACATGTCTGCGGGGTTCCACTCATACCACTCTGCTAAACAGGGTGGAATCAAAAGCTTTTCGTTTCTTCAACTCCTCTCCTCTAACTGACTGTCTTCAGCCTCTTTCTTATCGCCGCATTGGTGCATCTCTTGCTATCTTCTACCGCTATTTTCATGCTAACTGCTCTTCTGATCTTGCTAACTACATGCCTCCCCTCCTCCTGCGACCTCTTTAATGCAAGAGTTAACTAGTATTTTCATTCATCCTTTTCTCTGGTAAACTCTGGAATTCCTTCCCTGCTGTATTTCCACCTTCCTATGACTTGAATCCCTTCAAGAGGGAGATTTCAAGACACTTATTCTTCAATTTCTGACTGCCGCCTTGGACCTTATTCAGGAACCGGCATCTCAAGTAGGCACTTTTTCTTTTTTTTACTGGATTTCTTTTTGCCCTTGGCCAGTGTCCCTCCTACATAAAAAATAAATAGGTAATATATATATATATATATATATATATATATATATATATATATATATATATATATATATATATATATATATATATATATATATATATATATATATATATATATATATATATATATATATTAGACACATGCCAAAATGATAATTACTCCCAGTGAGGTCTGAAGCACTGGATCAAGGGGTGCTGTGAAGTTATCAATAACCCAGCTGTGACCTCACTCAGTGTTTGCTTTCCTTTGTGTCTCATAAAGCAAAAGGATAGTCACAGCCTGCCCTCCAAAGACAACTCTCTTCTTTCATATAAAACTTCATGCACCTTATCATACACACACACACACACACATACACACACACTTCACTCAAATTCTAAACTGAAAATGGGAACTACAACAGCCTCAGAGTCTGGGGAGGGCGCCACAAATGTCCCCAGGTCAGACTACTTTCGGTATCGACCCTAGGTGTCTCGAAACCCCCTCTCAATTTTTTTTTTCATTAACTTATGCAACATTCACAGCCTTAGATCTAATTTTCAATCTGTAGAACACCACATCTCCTCTACTAAACCTCATCTTCTTTTCCTCACTAAAACACAGGTGTCTGAGGCAACTGATGGTAGCCCCTTTTCCATTCCCTCCTGCTTTCTCTAATATCTTTCTCAATCCAGAGCTGGATGTTGCATCTATGTGCACAGCGACTTAACCTGCTCTTGTGCCCATGCTCTTGAATCTTCCGAGTTTTCCACCATTTGGTTACAACTACAAAGTAACTCTCAAACTAAATTTATCTGTGTTGTATACCTCTCACCTAACTCCCCTGACAATAAGAAATTCTTTGACTACTTAACTTCCAAAGTGGAGCACATCACTCTTCCCATTTGTTGAGATCTCTATTTCTGGAGACTTCAATGTTCACCACCAGCTTTGGCTTTCCTCTCCTTTCATTGACCATCCTGGTGAACTAGCCTTTGCTATACTCCACGACCTAGAGCAACTGGTGTAGCACCCTACTTGTATTCCTGACTGTCCATTGGAGTCCTCCAATTACAATCTCATATCTGTATCTTGTCCTATCACTCCAATCCATCCTAAGGATCCCCAAAGCAGAGGTGCCTCTGGCGTTTGCCTCTGCTAAATGGGGGAACCTGAGGAGGTATTATACTGATTTTCATTGGAATGACTATTGCTTCTGTGTCAGCACCCCATCTCTGTGTGCTGAGCGCCTAACAGAAGTGATAGTGTCTGGCATGGAGGCATACATTCTTCACTCTTTCTCTTGGCCTAAATCTTCCAAACTTTGGTTTAACACAGCCTGTTCTTTTGCTATACATAATGTAAAGGTGGCCCTCAAAGAGTACTTGAGCCTTCCATCACCTGAATCTCATGTGCTTTATATTTCTGTCCAGAATCATGCCAAGACTGTTCTCCAACTAACCAAAATTCCTCCATTAATAGAAAGTGTCAAAATCTTTCAAGATCTAACTCCCTTCATGATTTCTGGCACCTAGAAAAAAAAAACATCTCCAATAACTTTGCTTCTTCATCTTTCCCTCCTTTATTTCAACCTGATGGCACCATTGCCATCCTATCTATTTCCAAAGCTGAACTCTTTGCTCACTTTTGGTAAAAACTTTACCTTGGATGATTCAGGGCTTGTTCCTCCCTCTCCTCAATCCTCTGACTACTTCATGATACCCATTAAAATCCTTCACAGTGATGTTTTCCATGACCTCACTGGCCTAAACCCTGATGGTGTCTCTCCTATTGTTTTACAAAACTGTGCCTCCATGCTTGTACCTTGCCTAATCAAACTCTTTCAACTTTGTCTGTCAACATCTACTTTTCCTTCTTGCTGGAAGCTTGCGTTTGTTCAGCCTGTCCTTACAAAGGGTGACTGGTCTAATCCTTCAAACTACCATCCTATTGCTTTAATTTCCTGCCTTTCTAAAATTTTTTAAAATCTATTCCTAACAGGAAGATACTTAAACATCACTTCGTAACATTCTATCTGATTGCCAGTATGGGTTCCATCAAGGCCGCTGTACTGGTGATCTGGCTTTTCTTATTGAGTCTTGGTCATTCTCTTTTAGAGATCTTGTTTAAACTTTTGTTGTTGCCTTAGACATATCAAAAGCTTTTGATAGAGTCTGGCATAAAGGTTTGATTTCCAAACTACCCTCCTATGGCTTCTATCCTTCTCTCTCTAACTTTATCTCAAGTTTCCTTTCAGACCATTCTATTGCTGCTGTGGTAGACGGTCACTGTTCTTCTAAATATATTAACAGTGGGGTTCCTCAGGGCTATATCCTGTCACTCACTCTATTCTTATTATTCATCAGTGATCTAAACTAAACCTTGTCCTATCCCCTCCTACTCTAATGATACCACTGCACTTTTCCATGTTTTTACATAGCCAGCCAACCCTTCAGGAAGTAAATGGTTCATGCAGGGAAATGCCTGACTTCTGATCTCTTTAAAATTTCTGACTGGGGCAAGGCAAACATAATATTGTTCAATGCCTCAAAAACTCAATTCCTCCATCTATCAGCTTGACACAATCTTCCAGACAACTATTCCCACTTCAATGACACTCAACTGTCCCCATCTTCAACACTGAACATCCTCGGTCTGTCCTTTACTTATAATCTAAACTGGAAACCTCGCATCTTATCTCTAGCTAAAATACCTTTCATGAACTTAAATGTTCTAAGTCGTCTCTGCCAGTTTTTTGTCCTTGGCTGGTACCCCTCCTTCATAAAAAAAAAAAAAAAAAAAAAAAAAAAAAAAAATATATATATATATATATATATATATATATATATATATATATATATATATATATATATATATATATATATATATATATATATATATATATATATATATATATATATATACTGAAGCTCATCTGCCATTTCCTACATCTATCAACTGAGTATTTATACATCTCTGTAGAAGTTTACACTGAGTTGCTCTAGTAATTTTGCTTTTTTTTGTTAATATTTCATTTTATTTTATAGGTGCATACTACTTTTGTTAGTGCCATTAATATTACTTGTAAAGGAACAAATCCACAATCTGATTCCTTAGTGACTTAATCATTAAAAAATAGAAAAGTACAACACACAAGAGGTCATACATACGGGCACCACAGCTGGGTGTGTTAACTAAAAAAGTTATTACTACATCCGATAAATTGTTAATGATAAAACCTTAGCGGCAAAAAACTTATCGCCCAATAACTGATAATAATCAATAAATCAACAAATCCAAAATTCCGATATGAGTGATAACGATATTGATATTTAAAAAAAAAATTAATAAATCAAATTTTTTTTTATCTTTATCTTAAGAAAAATTAGAAAAAACTTCTCATTCAATGCTTATCCTGTCTCTTTACTAATGAAAAGCGCTGTTATAAGTTAAATAATTACATTTTACATTGAAAGTTTAAAACTTCAACATGCTCATGTTCCAGAAACTAAAACTATTGAAACCAAAAGTGTTGATGATACTGATGAATCGATAATGTGGGAAAAATAATCATCAGATAAGCGATAACCCAATATTATTGTCATGATAAAATCACAATAATTTATCATGATAACCCCCATCTATGTAGGGCACTATACAAGTGAGGAGTATACAAAAAAGTAAGGGAATGCCATGATATGGATATGAAATGTGATGTGATGTGGCATTACAATGGAAATATTGCAAGTTTTACCAAAATTAAGTCAATCTCAAATACTTCACTGCTTAATGCAGATTGATCAAAGGTGATAAGGAAAGGAATGTGGAGTAAGTTTAAAGAACTCAGCTGGCAGATAAATGATGGCAAGAGAGGAGAATCTGGCTGAAAGGATATTACATGTTGAATAGAGGGCTGTTAAGATTTTAGTATGCAATTAATGGAAGTGAATGAAATTATTACGGCTTTACATAGGTGTGTGAAGGCATCTATTTTCATTTTTCTTCTTCCTGGTGACAGTGGGTGGGTTATCATCATGCAGCTTTAGTTGAAAGAGTGAAGTCAAAAGCTTTTCATTACATCAATTCCCTTCCTTTAACTGATAGTCTTAATCTTTCATTGCTGCCAGTATTCAATCTCATCATATTCTATCATCATTTCTATGGTTACTGCTCCTCTGAACTTACTAACTGAATGCATCCAGTACTTTCCTGTAGCCCTGCAACATAAAACTTAGGTAATACTATTTACTCTGAATTCCTATTCTGTATATCTCACTGTTACTGCCAGAGGGGGAGAGAGAGAGAGAGAGAGAGAGAGAGAGAGAGAGAGAGAGAGAGAGAGAGAGAGAACACTGAGGATGGTAGTGGATGGGATGGGGAGAAGATATTTTGCTGACCTGATAAATTTAACTTCGGCCGGATTAATGGAGGTCAGATAAGGACTTCAGAGACTCCACACAAGAAACATGTGCAGGGGACACCCAAATTGGCCCTGTCCTGGGACAGAAGCAGGTATACTGTAGAGGGGAGCAGATGTCATGAACGAGCGTCTTGCATTGAGAGTGATTTCCAGTCCACAGGGGCTAAATGACCCGCCAACACGTGAGTGTTTTGACTACAACATACTCAGTGTAACATATATGTCCTGTTTTATGTAAGAGCATACAGTAGCACAATTTGTAATCTTATTCAGTAAGATGGACACTGTTAAGCTACCAATGTGTGTAGTAACGTAAATCTAAAAACCTAATTCCATAAGGCTGAGACTGTTAAGTTACCATTATATATTTGCCTTTATGAGAATTTGTTCGTGTCCCCAGGTTTTGATCGATTCAATCAATACATCGAGTCAGTGTGAAACAGGTCTCATCATCCTGCACTGATCGCCCCAAGAAAGTGGCGATAACACTCACTAATGAAAGTCTACCTGTATCTTTGTTCTTTCATCCCTTTCACTGACCATCTCTGGAAGTCTCTACTTGTTTCTACTTTCTTCCATTTCCTATAACTTAGACTACTGAAAGAAGGTAGTATGTATCAAGATATCTTGAAAGCTAATTTGGCAAACCTGACTGGAACTCTCTTCTGTTTATTTTTTTAAGGAATGGCACAGAGGCAGGATTGTTTTCTTTTTTTTTTTAGTTTTGTAGCCCTTAATCAGCCTCCTTTATACATATGAACTGCTCCAATGAAAAAAAAAGTAGCAATTTTAAGAGAGATCAGTGTATTACATAACAAAAAACATGTCCTTATAAACACACTCATTTTACATTGTTACACATCTGTATTTTATTGTTTCTGGTTAACTATTTTACATTTAATCATTACAACACAATTGACAAGTTTCTTTCATAATCAATTCATGTCAATATTTGATCACATGAATATTAATCACACATACTTTGGAATACTTATACATTATTAGTTCTGCTATAGGAACAATATTTTTCCTTCTGTACCCTGAAAATGCATAACAATTACAAAAATCCAGGTAACATTCACATTATTCACGTTTAAGTAGCTTCAAATAAAGTTTTCTTTATTAACCTATTGAATACTAACACATATACATATACTCAATAAACTAATGATCATATGACAAGAAAAAACATGAAGTAAACATTTGTTATGCATATGACAATGTCATGCAGCTTCTGAGACCCAAGAGGACTATAAGAATGCATGTTGACAATGATAATAGCATAGAGATCACAGAGAGATATACATCATGAAAACAATTAACTATTGCTGACCAAAAACAAAGAGGTTGACAATTAATATTTCTATAAATATGTATAGAGGCATGAAAATAAAAATCTGTAATTCAAAATACAAAATGTTCAAATCAGTCAAATGTATGAAGATCTCTTGGTCACATAGCAATTTTTTTTTTTCATGTAGGAGGGATACTGACCAAGGGCAACAAAAATCCAATTAAAAAAAAAAAAAAAGTCCCACTGAGATGTCTGTTCCTAAATAGGGTCCAAAGCAGTAGTCAAAAAGGTAAGGATAAGTGTCTTGAAGCCTCCCTCTTGAAGGACTTCAAGTCATACAGGAGCAGGCAGGAAGTTCCCGAGTTTTCCAGAGAAGACAGCAAGAGATGCAATATTGCAATAATGAGAAAGAAGCTGAAGACAGTCAGTTAGAGGATAGGAGTTGATGAGACAAAAAGCTTTTGATTCCATCCTGTCTAGAAGAGTGGAACCCCACCCAAGACATGAAGCACACTCCATACATGGAAAGATAAGGCCCCTATACAGAGTTAGCAGCTGAAAGAGTGAGAAACACTGGCAGAGACATCTCAGAATGCCTAACTTCATATAAGTTATTTTAGCTTGAGTTGAGATGTGAAGCTTCTTGTTTAGATTATAAGTAAAGGACAGATCAAGGATGTTCAGTGTAGAAGAGGGGGACAGTTGAGTGTCATTGAAGAAGGAATAGTTGTCTGGAAGGTTCTGTTGAGTTGATAGATGAAGAAATTGAGTTTTTGAGATACTGAACAATAGACTTTGCTCTGCCCCAATCAGAAATTTTAGCGAGATCAGAAGTCAGGCATTCTGTGGCTTCCCTGCATGAACTGTTTACTTCCTGAAGGGTTGGATGTCTATGAAAAGACTTGTAAAAGTGCAAGGTGGTATCATCAGTGTTGGAGTGGATAGGACAAGAAGTTTGGTTTAAATCATTGATGAATAATAAGAAGAGAGTGAGTAACAGGAGAGAGCCCTGAGGAACACCAGTGTTAATAGATTTAGGAGAAGAACAGAGACCATCTACCATCTCAAGGAAACTTGAGATGAAGTTACAGAGAAAGATAGAACCCTGGCACTGATTGTTTTACAACTGTAATAATGCATCCAAAGCTTATAATAATTCACCAATACTGGCTTGTAGTAAATCAAGCAAGGGTAAAACCAAACACTTCATGGTTTCTGTGGATGGAGATATGTTAAATGTAATCAATGACCAGTATGATGGTAAACTAGAACCTAATGACATATGTATTCATGTCCTATATCTGATGAATATCCTTTCCCTTCCAGGAGAACCTTTAGACCGATGTATTTAGGATATTTGCTAAAATTTCTCACTTCTATCTCTTTCCCAGCCAGGAAAATATATGATGAAAGCTCTCTCTCTCTCTTTTATTTGTGAATAAATTTTGATAAGATTTCTGACTGCTAACATGGTGTCTTTTCCATGCAGGAGGTTTTTACTGAAGTAGCCATACCAGTTCAAAGTATGCCTAGTTTTCAGACAAGATTATAGAAGCTATCTTCTATCAATACAGCTTCATTACACTTGCATTTATATTGCAACTAGTGGTTGCTTTGAAGAGCACTCACTAGCAGATACAGCTGCCAAAAACATAAAACATAAAATAAAATAAAATAAATATAAAAATGTCATCAATGCTTGTCTTAGTTGCAAGGATCCATCATTTTGTAGCTTGACTACCAAAAGAAATCTCCACTGCACCAACCCCACAAACTTAGTCAGGAAGCCAAGGCAACCATTACCTTGAAAGCAACATTTTGAAGAGGAAACTTATCAGAAAATGAATACAATACAAATCCTGTACTGAAAGGAGCTTCAAGGTCTTTGAAGAGGTGTCTGTAAGGATGGCCCACAAATGCTTGAATAATTTGGTTACAAGAGCCATCAACTGACTAATCTTGATCCACATGCAAAAGCAGCATAGGGTTGTATTTATTACAAAATTGTGGCCAAAGCTGCATTCACTATCACTTACAATAAAAGTGCCTATGTGTATTATTCTTATAATTATCATATAAGCTACAAAAGTCTTCATCTAGTGTGCAAATGAATCAGCAGAGGTGGCTCATAGAAGACACCTGAAAGCAATGGGAAGAAGCAGATGCAACTATGAAAGAAAGGTGGAATAAGGCTACTGATCTTGACATTCATCCCTCAGATTCATTAATGGTGTGGGGCTCTTTCTTAATTAGGCAGTCTCAGATAATGGTAATATTACCACTTAATGAGAGAGAAAACCAGAAAATTAGATGAATAAAGATTAGCTATCATACAAAACAACTGTGAACAATGGGTTTCACAAATGTAAAGTAAAATATATTTAAGGTGACTGGCATAGAAGGAGCCCTGATTTAAATCAGGATAGGTGATGGTTAAGGGATTAGTGTGAGGAAGTGGTGAGTTTGAGATTCTGAGTTCAAGTCCCACTGGAAAGTGAAGAAAATGACAGTTTTTTCATAATTGCTGAATAGCGAAAGATAACCTATCTACTATCTACTCTTTCTTTGACTGAAAGCAGCATGAAGTACCCAGAGTGGCACAAGTCTTAACAGACATCACTTAAAAAATCTTGCATGCACCACCAAAAGTTGGATCTGATCATTCATGGTTCCATAAATAAGCCTAAGAGCTGATTATCCAAACCTATAGGTTATATAGGCTTAAAAAATCATTCTTACCAAGAGATGCACAGGAAGACACATTCATAAATATTTCATCATATCTTAGGCACTTGGCCCCAAGGCAAAGAAAACATGGATTCTCACCACATAAACTGAGAGGATAAGTTGCATAGTATACCTAAAGATCAGGCAGCAGGGCTCAATAGCAAAGCTGGTTTGCCCTTGGTCCAATAACTTGACAAAACCATCCATTCTCAATACCAAACCTCAAGTGATTGAACCAAGCATTGAAGAACCTCCTGTATATTATCGATTTTGCAAGTATACTACTTACTCAATGAATCGATATGATCCTTGCATCTTATTCCCCTGTCATTCTCATCACATATTCTTTCACCATCATCTTGAGTGGTTGGCTTCCTTCCTTTCAAATGTCCTTTAATTCGAATCTCACAATGTCCTGCCATTCCCATACTTTATCAATACCTCCACATTTCAGAACTACCAAAAGATATAAAATTTCATCCAATGAGCAACTTTGACAAGTAACATCAACAATAATCCTTTAAAAATACTAGGTAAAACTGATTTAATCAAGTTTTATACAGAAACTGAGAAAGCAGATTCTGAGTGTAAACTTGTCCCAAATTATAATTTACAAATAAGACACACATGAAATGACAGTGATGATAGTAATGATCACCACCAGGCACCATGAATGACTGTCATGCTCTATGGAACTCAAAATCTGCAGCAGCACTTTCAGTTTCCTTCAGCATAGGGCTGACAGGTGTCTTAATGTCTTCTTGCTCCTCTTCTTGCTCCATAACCTGTTCCATCTTTCCTTCCTCTGTCAGATGTTCCTCTTCATTTTTAGCCTGTGGAAATGTTAGTATCAAGAGAGATAAGGATGTTAAGGCCAGGAGGGATGAAAATTAATACCAAAAAGATGGTCAACAACAATACCACAAGTATATTTGAGGAAAGAGATGAAAGACAAATTCCAGATATGAGGGTTAGGAGCCAAAAAAAAGTACAGTGGAACCTCAGTTTTCAAACTTAATTCATTCCTGAATGCCGTTCAAAATCCAAAATGTTTGAAAACCAAAACTATTTTTCCTGTGGGAATCAATGTAAAATAGATTAATCTGTTTTCAGACACCTATCCATCATGTCTTAGCGGGTAATGACTGACTGCTAAGATGGCAACTCCACAACATCTCCAGCTTAGAAATTTTTTATCCAGAAAGGATGTACTGAATGAACTTAGTGACACAGAACTCATCAAAAGATAGTATTTAGATCATGCAGGCATTCTCTTTGTCACCAATCAAGTCAGGAAAACCTTACAAAGTGACAAAAAGGGGAGCAATCCACTCACCACCAAAATGAAGGTGATCATAACATCTTGCTGCTGGGAAACCTTACTGGAAAAATGCAGTTGTGCAGTAGTGAAGGTGTTGTGGGTCATAGAGAGAGAGCCACAGGAGGCTCGGGATTACTCCTGAGTGCCAAACCTTGTTTGTTCACATTGAGGTTCTTCAATGGGATTACATTTAACTTATTTCAAAGATTGAATTACTGTCTTACCCTCTGTGTCTCTCCTCCAAATACATTAAAAATAAAGGAAATATTTACAGAAACTGTAAATTAGTAGCAAATGGCAGTTTTTGATCAGTCTTGTACTATCTGAAATCAAGTAACTTTGTTCAAAAACCAAATTATGGTAAGGCAACCAAAGAAATTAGGAGTTAAAATTTTTGTTAAAAACCAAGTTGTTCGGAAAGGGAGACATTCAGTAACTGAGGTTCCCCTGTAATTTGCCTGTTCTTTATCAGGACTATAAGCTATCATCTATAGCTTCCCCTAGCCACTGGTGTAGTAACCTAGCTGATCTACTGCTCTTAAGTTCTGCCAAGTTAGTGGCAATTATTTGGTTTAATTGAAACTGTTTGTGCCTTGCTGCTGTTAATCCATAATAGGGTTCTGGCTGACTTTTGAGCTTTTAAACATTTGGTCTCAAAGCTAATTCTCTGATTTCTGTCCATCTATCTTACAAGTTTTCGTTCTTGCAGTAAACCTGACCCTGTGGTAGGTGATCATATTTATTAAGTAATGTTTTTCTATATCTTTATCATATGAGCATGATTCTTGAATTTTAACATAAGAAAAAAATAACTACTACTGTAATGCAAATTAGTTGTGGATAGATTATGAATGAATTATGTATATGATTTAAAAGTGACTGAAAATCAGAAGGATTTTCTGCACATACACCATAAAGAAAAAAATCATTGTTAAAGGCAATGATAAGTACGTACTAATGAAGATTATACATTTAGTGATTGATGTTAATTTTAAAACTCATTTCAGAATTATATGAGAAGTTGAAAATCAAGCACTCATTAATTCCGAGACTGTTAGTGAAAGGCAATACGTGACTGCTATGCATTTTCCATCGTGTAAAATGTAGAGACTATATACTGCCCCAAAATTGTGCAGAATATGTAAATAAATCACATCCATGTTAATTAAGCATCATGCACAGCAGCATCAATACAAGCAGAAGTTATCCTCTGCCAAAAAAAAAACTATCCTTAGAACTTACAATAAAACCCCATTTGAATAGCAGAAAGAAGAAAATTACGAGGAATGAAATATCAGGAATAATATTCATCAGGATAAATCAGAGTCTGAAAAGGAAAATGGTAAATATTCAATTAAATTTCCTAAAAGAAAACAGTATAAACAGATATAAAGAAATGGCATTACAATAAATATGTTAAAATATCTACACAATGTTTATGGAAACTTATTTATTCAATTAATCTATGTGCAAAGGAAATATCAAATAAATGCTTACCTAACACCTAACGTAGGTATTTTATTTATGTATATAATATGTATATAAAAAGTTAATGACTCCCTTAACAAATCCATTTCCTATCCATCATACTGTATTTATTTTTGTTCAAACAGCTTCTCCTGTCTTTTCACAGATTTTAGGACTGATGAGTATAGAAAATTAGCTTGCATACAGGTCACCCATCATTAATTTGCCAATCTGTAATCTGCTTTGATTACTTAATTTTGGTAGAATCTATGAAAATAATCTACAATTTCCTGGATTGGTATTACTGTTTTGGTGACTGTAGCAATTGTCATAAAAATGTAACTACAGGTAAGGCATTCTTGCAATTTTTTGTATCTATTATCATATTCTGTTCAACCAGGTTACTTTGGTGCAGTATTTCATATGCAGCACTGATGAGTGATATTAAAATCAGTCAATTAAGTTGGCAGCATTCTATTAACTATCAGACTAAAAGACAATTCCATCAATTGAATGACCACTCAAAAAATACATAAATATGCAAGTGAACCTGCTCATCTTTTTAGCACAGTGATAACATTGGTCAGTCAGTGAACTAAAGGCATAGTTTGTTTATTCTTGTTTAGTGAGAAAAATACCACTGCTGTCATTCAGAGACATTACTATCTACTTAATTTATTTGCCAACTGATAACTGAGCAAAGAATGTGTCTCCTCTCAGATGCTCACTTTGTTGGCCAACTGATGTGTGGAACAGACCAAACAGTTAACAATTAACAGACCAAACAGACTGGCCATTCTCTACCAGTAGGCCATATGAATACCCTACAGTGCCACGGCTAATAATCACACTTGGCAGTGTAATATGATGCATGCACCTGGCACTTTCATGATTTACCACGACCATGATATGTGATTAGTTACACAGGAAGTATCAGTCAATTGCACTTCAAATTATTATGCCAAAGACAGCCACAGCAAAAAACTGGATGGCGTAAATGCAGCTTCAGGACATGTTTTTGCTGGTTTATGAGTCATTCTGGCAAAATAATTTTGGCATGCATTAAATGTTATCACTGGCAGATTGTACCTGTTCTTTGTTGAAGCTTGATTTTCTTTTTTTTGATCATATTTTCTTGTTAAATAATTTCTATTATTTTATATGATAGTTTGATGGCAGTTTGAGGCAAGCCTTCTGTACTGCAGAATTATCACTAATGTAGCGCTCCTTCTTTCCCAAGGATGACAGATTAATGATGAGCAACCTATATTTTCTTTAATATTTTTCACTTTCAAACTTGGATACAAAAGAAAAACACATTTGTGTTGTAAAACTCACCACATTATCTGGAGTCTGTGCGCGGTTGCGCTTGAAAAAACCACACTGAAAATAAAAAATGGTTTTGAATCCAAATGCAAAAATATTTAACTTGACTGTATCATTTCCTAAAAAAAATACAACAAAAAAACTTACTTCACACATAACAGTTACTAAGTAAATACTTATATTATTTAACAATATGAATGCAATATGATTTTTATTTATACAACAAATTATGTGTACCACTGAAACAATAATAAAAGTAATCAATGACAAAATAACGACTGAGTATATATATACACACACACACACACACACACACACACACACACACACACACACACACATATATATATATATATATATATATATATATATATATATATATATATATATATATATATATATATATATATATATATATGTGTGTGTGTGTGTGTGTGTAATGTACAGTGAGATAACACAATGAAGAAAGAAAGAATGATGAAAGAGAAAAGATAATAAATGAGAAGAAAAAGAAAGAGAGAAAGAGAGAAAGCTGTGTCCAGACGCCAGCTGTATGATGCTGAGTGGCCGTTATTTGACATTAACTTGCCATAAGAATTCCTCCCCCCAGACACTTTCCTCTTTCGACTAATTTACCTTATTTCCCTTTGATTAATCAGTTTGAGTCACACACAGTACACAGCAGGAGAGATGCCCTCGACAATCAGAAAATCAGTTTTCATTTGGTCCCCTTTGTTTGCTCATGAGAATTTTTTAAATGTAAAATGTTTTATTCAGGTGAGACAGCATGAGGAGCAGGTGTGGGCACATGTCTGTATGTGTGTATGTCACACCCCACACCCCCAACTTTCGCAGCAGCATGAGAAGAAGGTTGGAACACTTTCCCATGCCAGATGCTACCCTGTTGATGTAAGGAGCATACATACTGAGGCGTGCTCTAGTATTTACCAGAGACTAGGGCAGGATGCTAGGTAGCCAGGTCAGTTGCCTTAAGGGGGATAAGTGAGTCATAATCGGCTGTATGCCATGGCCCATTTACATAGAATAGGAGTCTCTGTAGTAGTCTGTAAGTAAGTGTAGTAGTGAATTACGCACAACACCCAGGGAAGCGACTCCTCAGCTCTACAAGTGTACAAGTCAAGTTTTGTGCACAGTGTATGCTGACAGACCCTCCTGTGTGTTCGTGGGCACTCTTTCATTTTGCAATAGTTTCTTGTGTCTTTTGTTAGTGTCCTTTTTTGTTTTAATTGGTACTGCGGGTTGAGACAGTTCAGCAGCAGAAGACTTAAGTAATTCACCGTGTAGCAAACTTTACTTCCTCCCCAGGTCCTGACAAGGCCTGTTGCTCAGGAGACAGTAAACAATACTACTCAGCTTAAGGTTATAACACTCTGTTGGGCAGTGGGAGGACTGTCACAGTGGGTATAAGATCAAAGGGGTATTATACCTCAATCATATGCATGTTATTGTATATAAACTGTTTTTCCTAGATGTGGTTGTCAATTCTTCTGCAGCTGTGAGTGTTTGGAGTATTTCCCTTGTCTGTGGGTAGGTAAAATAGACTGGTGACCTCAAATTAAATTGACCTTCCAAATTTGAACAGTCCCAATATATATATATATATATATATATATATATATATATATATATATATATATATATATATATATATATATATATATATATATATATATATATATATATAGTGGGGGATAAAAACCCAGGAAGGAGTTAGGATTCTTTTAATCTCTAACGTTTCGGCTGAATAGCCATCCTCAGAGAAACTGATTTACATGAGTGAAAACACACTATTTATAATAACATACAAAATTTTCTCATTTGACATTCGTACAGAGTATTGCCATCCTGGCGCGTACCTCACCTAATTTTATTTTCCTAGTCAGGTGGCATTATCCGCCTACGTGACGAGCCTTTACTGGGGACTTTCCTTGTACCTGACCTGAGGGCCAATCTGGCGGAATTACCCGCCGACCTGATTAAACCTTCTCTGTGGTTAATGACTTCCCTAGTTGTTATGAGGGCTGCCTCTATAGCTTTTCTCATTCTTTTCTTCAATCCAATTTTTTTCTTCAATCAACTTTCAAAAAGCTGGGTTATCCTGAAGGGCTCCTTGTTAGGCTTAAGAATAAGGCAAAGAAAATAACAACTGAAAACAAAGAGAATAAAGATCCCTGTACAACCAGCGAAAGAGAGAGGTATATATGTGTACCAAATTCGGACAAGGCTTCCATAATTAATAAATATTTGTCTAAAACAGGATTAAAAATAGCAACATTAGCGGGAGAGAAAATTGGTGAGCTAACGAGGACTAAAGAGACTGGACTTGTTAATAATAACAGCGTAGTGTACAGCATACCATGCAAAGGTTGTACTAAGCAGTACATAGGAGAAACAGGCAGGGGACTTAAAACAAGAATAACAGAGCATAGGAAAGATGTTTTAAAACACAACACATCAAACTCCCTTGTATTGCACATAGAAAAATGTAAACACCTACCAAAATGGGAAGAGGCTAAAGAAATTAAAGTTGGATTGAAGAAAAGAATGAGAAAAGCTATAGAGGCAACCCTCATAACAACTAGGGAAGTCATTAACCACAGAGAAGGTTTAATCAGGTGGGCGGGTAATTCCGCCAGATTGGCCCTCAGGTCAGGTACAAGGAAAGTCCCCAGTAAAGGCTCGTCACGTAGGCGGATAATGCCACCTGACTAGGAAAATAAAATTAGGTGAGGTACACGCCAGGATGGCAATACTCTGTACGAATGTCAAATGAGAAAATTTTGTATGTTATTATAAATAGTGTGTTTTCACACTATTTATAATAGTGTGAAAACACTATTATAAATGTAAATCAGTCTCTCTGAGGATGGCTATTCAGCCGAAACGTTAGAGATTAAAAGAATCCTAACTCCTCCCTGGGTTTTTATCCCCCTTCCTAAATCCAACTACTTGTCAACATGAACAGTTCACATATATATATATATATATATATATATATATATATATATATATATATATATATATATATATATATATATATATATATATATATATATATATATATATATATATATATATATATATATATATATATATATATATATATATATATATATATATATATATATATATATATATATATATATATATATATATATATATATATATATATATATATATATATGGTTTATTTCAAATTGTATTAAGCAGGCTTCCAAAAATATTAATTATCATGATGACCTGATAGAAGACTTAAGTATACTTTTGCAGCCAAACCTACCTTCCACAAGATCACAACAATGATGCCCAGCAGGAGAAGGCCACCCAATGTTGACACTATATACAACCACACAGGTACCTGGAGGTCATCAGAAAAATATCACTTCAATATATATATATATATATATATATATATATATATATATATATATATATATATATATATATATATATATATATATATATATATATATATATTAAGGTGGATCATTTTTACATTTTTTTAAATTTTCTAATGTGGGTAGTGTGGAAAAGTTGTCAATCACGAGAAAAAATTATGTTCAAACCATTTTCCTGTAGGATGATATCTTTTACTGCCCCAAGTCAACTGAAATCTGAAATTTCAGCCTCAAAAATAGGTGACTTTTGTGATATACCTCGAGTTCATATTTTCAAGTATTTTTCTTTTGGGTACTCCTCAAATTTATGAATGCACCTTGTATATGACATGTTTAAAGGCAGAGTGATATACAATAATATCTTCTACTACCTCAAGCCTTTGGAAAATGTGAAAAACATTGATTTTTTCACTATTAAAAAAAAAATTGTAAAATTCTACCAACGTATCTACAGCTTAGCATAAGCTATAATATGCGAATTTGTTGTCTAATTATCAGTTGTGAGGGCACATATCACTATATCATAACATCTACTGCTTCAATTAAAATTGACACTGTGTATTTGTAGGAACTTGAATGAACATCCTGCAGCTATTACTGCTTGCTCTGTTTCCATAAGAATATATATTTTAAGCTTTCAAGATATTTACCTAAATAAAATTTAATGCATGTACAGCTCTTTGCTTATTTTCCCCGTATTATTATTATTATTATTTATTTTTTTTTGTGGGGGGGGGAACCCAGAACTCACCGCAGGGAGTGGCCATACTTCGAGTTCCACCCTATCCCAGCCCAACCACCCTTCCACTGCTGGAACTGTTTATATGTCAAATTGATTTTTTGTTTCAAAACTAGGCATCAGTTGGCGAGACAGCAAAGTTGATTGAATGAGTCCATCCCTGTTGCTTCTGATGCAAACTTTCTGGCATGCCTCCGTAACAACCTTGATGTGACGTTCCACTGCTTGTGTGTGACACGGAATAGCTTTCGTCTGAAGACTTGGGACATTACATGAATTAATAAAGTAAGTAATACTTTCTGTCTCTATGTTCTTTGTAAGAGGAGATTCTGTCAGATCCAAAGACTGCCAGTCAACCATGTCATAATATGACTGAGCACTGAAATTAAGAGTGGGCACTTTGAAAGTTCATACACAATATGGAGCTGATTCTGCTAATCTTCTTGCTTTCAAGATCCTCCTCCAACCCAGTTCCCTTATGTCCTCTTTCTCATCATGAATCATATTCATTGGAATATTTATATGGTGACTGTAGTAGGCATTTCACTGAATAACTGGTTCTACTATTTGTTGTTTTCTGCAGTCCAATTTTCCAACTCTGATAATTGTTTCATAAAGGTGTTTAGAAGCTATTGTAATTGAAGGATTGGTTTTGATTTTAAACCACATTGAAGCATACACAATCATGATGAATTTAATAATTGTCACAAATACATCTGATGGACTTTATGTAGTCATGTAGAGCCAGAGAAGTCTATTAGCAGTTGTGAGCCAGCGAGAATGTGACATCATGCACGGGTTGTGATGGGCCAGTGAGGCATCACAATGACCTGTTTGAATAGCTCTATAAGCTTGTAACAGATATTTTTGATCTGTACTGAGATCAGAAACATCAACAGCAATCTCATCAGCATCTATGGACTCAAATGCAACAATTGGCAATTTCTCACTTTCCTTTAACTGTTTCCTAATGTTGCCTGTGAATCCATAAGGCCCAGTGGTTGTTCCATCTAATTTGTTGATCAAATGATGTAAGGTAACTCGTTTCCGTGTAAGTGACATATCAGCCATTGCAGAAATTTACCCAAGTGCAGTTCAATCAGAGCAACAACACCATTTTTAATGCTGGTGTTGACAATAGTGCCATCACAGCCAATGGCCTGAAGATTAGTTGTTTTTATGTTCTCAGTTTAAAAAAATGATAATTTCTGATGCAGATCCTGAGCAGATCCTGAATTTGGAGTAATATGGCCAAAGTATTTAGATCCTGGTTCTTGAAGTATTGTTACATGCTCTTCAATAATCTCTTTTTTAGAGGATTTGTTTCCTTCCTTCATCTGCAATAATGTTTTATCCTTTCTTCCATCAAAGAAAATACTCAAGGGTGACTCTTCCTTTGTTTTGTTATGAGATATTTTAACTTCATGTCTCATTCTAATGCGTGCATGATGAATTTTGTTTCTATCAACAACTTGTGATGCATCTTCTTTACTGATCAGTCCAATATCTTTAAGCACAGTGCTGGAGATACATGCAGCTGATCTATCAGACACAACTGTTCTGTCACAAAGCAATGCTACTGAAGGGACCTTGACATGCTTATGTTTCTTCTTAGTGTTGCTCTTCACTCTTTCAGGCAATTTTCTCTCAAAATCAGAATTGTCTGTAGATGAAGTAGAGTTATATATAGGAGATGATTCCACTTGCATAGATCCACTTGTTGATGGTTGAGGATTCATTGCACGATTCAGTTCTTTTCCCTGTCCCTCATTTCTTTTGGCATTTTTTTTAGTTATTGTTATATCTAGAGAGCCAATTGCCATTTTTCTCTGATTTCGCTGATCATCAAGAAACTCCATCTCCTGTTGTGGTATTTTTTTTTCATTCCTTCACACAAACATGTTTTTCCAGTGCATTTGCAGACTGCTATGTAAAAAAGTTTCTGACCATCTGCCTTGAAAAGCTCAATCCTATTAATATAAACAGGGTCATCTTTCCTGCTTTTGTATGGTTTTAATAGGTTTCTGTACTTTCTGTGATACAAGTCCAGCATATCTTTCATTCGCTTTAAAGAGACAGTGGGAATTGATGCTGTTCTACATATTTCTTCCAACTGTAAGCAGATGGAATGACTGATGTCTCTCCATTTTGGTTCTTGAGATGATGTTTTCTTCGCTAATCTTTCCCAAAAGCAAGCTTTCATCATGTCTTCATAAGTAGGAAGACATCGCCTGTTCAATACAGCAGGCTGACCAAAAACAGGAGAGCTAGCTCCCTGTCTTGTAATTTTCCCCTGACTCATTGTGTCAGTGTATCATGTCTACTCAGAAAGACTGCAAGACTGCTACTGAGAGAACCAGGGAACGTCTGTCATGTTGCTTCTGGGTGGTGAGGCGGCCTGAAATAGAATGGAGAGGAAGAAAAAGAATAGGCTACATAGGGTAGCATGGCTTTGACAAACAATTATCATATGTTCACTTCCTCAAGTAAGTTTTCATTATTGAAAATTTTGTTAAGTAAATGAAGGGCTGCATTAGAGTTCCATTTGGATTGATTTCAGTTAAAAACAACAGGAAACATATATTATAACCAACACAAGACAAGCAGCAATAGTTGCAAGATGTTCGTTCAAGTTCCTACAAATACACAATATCGATTTTAATCGATGCAGTAGAGGATGTTATGATGTAGTGATATGTGCCTTCATAACTGATAATTAGACAACAAATTTGCACATTATAACTTATACTAAGCTGTAGATATGTTGGTAGAATTTTATCATTTTTTTTAAGTAGTGAAAAAAATCAATGTTTTCACATTTTCCAAAGGCCTGGGGCAGTAGAAGATATTATCATATATCACTCTGCCTTTAAATGTGTCATATACAAGGTGCATTCATAGTTTTGAGGAGTACCCAAAAGAAAAATACATAAAAATACAAACGTGAGGTATATCACAAAAGTCACCTATTTTTTAGGCTGAAATTTCAGATTTCAGTTGGTTTGGGGTGGTAAAAAATATCATCTTACAGGAAAATGGTTAAAACATGATTTTTTTTCTCGTGAATCAACAACTTTTCCAAACTACCCACATTAGAAAACTGAAAAAAAAAGAAGAAAAAAAAATGTAAAAACAATCCTCCCTAATATATATATATATATATATATATATATATATATATATATATATATATATATATATATATATATATATATATATATATATATATATATATATATATATATATATATATATATATATATATATATATATAAAACAAAGGCTTTACTTTATTTATGCTGAATTCTGGAATCCATGCAGATTCATTAAAGTAAAACATACCACTGCATCTGGATTCTCATTCTGATATGAAATTTTTGTGTTGATGGTAGAACTTGATGGAGGAGGTGGGTCATGGTTGAGAGGCATCTTGGTGATCTGAAGATCCACAAAGGATGATGCATTCTTCACAGATGTGCCCAGTTCAAGCTGCACAAAAGTCATGCAGATATAAGCTTCATGGTCAAAGTTGAATACTATAGAGTAACATAATTGCATTCTGTCACAGATGCAACATATATGAATATCCTTCTATTTTCAGTTTTCAGTTCTTTTTTTCTTATTATGAAGCTTTTCTGAGATGGGAAATTAAAGTGAGGTATACTAACATATCAGTATAATGGATATCCCCAAGGAAGAATGATTTGAGAAAACATTTCTGCAGTAAATATACATCTACACTGCTAAGTATGATTGGTTGGTCTGTCTGCCTGTCTCGTGATTTCATTAGGATTAGGCCTAAACTTTATTTGAAGATGGGATAGTCAATAAACCCCCAACAAAATGTAATGATGGAAAAAAAAAAAGAAAAAAAAAAATAAGTGTCATCTTTCTCTTGACGAAAAAGTTTAATTTTTAAATGTTGATCATTATGTAGGAATATGGCATATGAAAGAACTTGCCAAAATGAGATGAATAAAGAATGTAGGTATGTTTCTTTAATGTTTGGTTCTTTGTTTTATATTTAGATTAAGTCAGTTGGCAAATTTGGTGTTAGCAATGAACCAGGAGCTAACTATACTTATGGCTTCAAAATCCATGTTTACTTAGTTGTTCTTACCTGATTCTTCCACTTACAAGGAACAGTATTTAAGATTAAGTCAGTTGGCAAATTTGGTGTTAGCAATGAACCAGGAGCTAACTATGGCTTCAAAATCCATGTTTACTTAGTTGTTCTTACCTGATTCTTCCACTTACAAGGAACAGTATTTAAGTTATGCAATAAGATCAATAATACTTGAAGAAACTTGAGGAAGAAGCCAGCAAAATATCATATAATTAATTATCTCACCCTAACCAAGAAGCCACAACAGACAAAAAGACAAGATACCAAATCATTTCAGGGGATGACAACAATGAAGAGTTCAAATAACTCTATGTCTGACATCCTCTGACAGACAAAATATTCAATAGCAAAATCAGGAGCCTGAAATATCTTTAGTAAGTGGTATATGTTTGCAATATAGAAAAGCTGCAAAGAACTGTTTTGATATGAAAAAAAAAAAAAAAAAAAAAAAAAAAAAAAAAAAAAAAAAAAAAACATGGAAAAACATGCCTAATTGCACAAGGATCATAAAAATAATTTTGAAATGCACTTTAAACTTTAACAAGGCATATATCTATAACAAGATTTCTTGAATGTTTCAAATGAATCTTCATAGCCATTTCAATGAAAAAATCTGTGTTAAAGTTACAGGGTTTTAACTTATTGATTTAGGTTATGGTGCCGCAACATCATCATCATATGGCGCTACTACAAATTTTAAAAGCAACAAAGATTGCAGGTTAAAATATTGTCATTAAAAACAAAGTTACAAATATGTTAGAAAATGTGAAAAAAAAGAAAAAAAAAAAAAAAGAAAAAAAAAAAAGAAATGGGATGAACCACCAAAACTTTAAGTGCTAAAAATGAGAGATTTGGTATTTTAATTTATTAATTGATTTAAAGTAAGTGGGGTATTGACTGTACTGACCCAGACCAGTGTGTCTGGTGTCATTCGTTTTGTATCCAAGACAGACCCCACTGACCCAGATATCTGATTTCACTATGTGCTGCCCAAGACACTGACCCCACTGACCCAGGCCCCAGGATCCAGCGTTGTTTGTTATATGTCTTCTTCACTTGCCTCCAGGCTCTCCCGGTGCAAGGACCATTACCCATACAAACATTTGATAACTATATAAAAGTAATCCTCAGGGAGAACAGGAACTTAAGAACCTGAGCAGTTATCTACATACTCCTCTACTGCTCTTGACTTTCCATAAAAGTTTCCATAAATAACTTTATAATTAAACATCTTAAAATTCTATAATTCTAATTCTATAATAAGTCCTTGAGTTAATTGCCATTTATAACTGATCTGAATTTGTTTAAGACAACTTCTTTATCAAATCAAATCCAACTGGATTTGGAAAACATCCACATAGTCAAAATCCCCAAAGGTAACAGCTATTTACTACTTCAAGGTTTTTAGTGTATCGCATTTCTGTAGCATTTCCAAGTCTGATTCCAAGAACAAGCCAGATGTATCACAGTAATATGCTATATGGTGGAACTGATTGTTGATAAATTCCTATGATGCCAAATCAACTTGTCTAATAAAACAATAGACTATAGGTTTCAACAGTGTTTTCTAAGTGATGATTCTGTTCTTTAAAATATTTACAATGATTAACAGAAATAGAATACTAAATCCACATTAGCACATAATAAAGCAATATATACTAAGATATAAGTAACATTCAGTGATGTATGCAATATCTGAAAGCAAATGAAGACTTTATAAAGAAGACTTCCTTAGATACATACCTCTTTTAGAGTTCTGAACACCAATCTGGACTTGAGTGATACAGTAACCTCTTCACCTGCAGGTATTTCTCCAAATGAGCAAGTGATTTCCTTGTACTCAGGAGACTTGTCACCAATTCCAATAAGTGCACTGGCAAGAATAAATGAAAATAATTTACTTGTCATATTTTCAATTATCACTGTCACCAACATCTTCATAGCAACAATCTACTATTCTAGTGTAAATGGAAAAAAAAAAATAAATAAATAAAAAAAAAAAATAATAATAAATAAATAAATAAATAAATAAATAAATAAATGGTAAATAAATAAGGAAAAAAAAAGATGAGTAAATAAGTAATTCTTCAGGGAAAAGAAAACTATGGTGAAAAATGTTGATGAAAAACTTGGGCTGAAAAAAATGGAGTAATCTAAGGTATCATGTCTGTTTGCAGGTGACACTGCCGTTTATGTACAATGAAAGGGAACTTCAGAGTGGTGGAGGAATTCTATAAAAACAGTGTATGCATTTACCTAGTTGTGGCTTATGGGAGGAGTCTACACTCATGCTGTCCTGCTTCAATATTTACCATTATCCAATCTCTCTTTAAAACCATGTATTGTTTTAGTATGTACTATGTCCCTTTCCATCTTATTCCAAACTCCAACAATTTGTTGTGGAAAGCTGTTCTTTTCATATCCCTTCTGCACACTCCCTTCTTCATCTTCAGTTCATGTCCTCTTACACTTCTGCAATCTTGTACTACCAGGTCCCTGCGATCTAATTTCTCAATTCCAGACTTCATCTTGTACACAGTAATCAGATCTCTCTCTCGTCTTTCTTCCAAAGTAAGGAGACTTGTTTTCTATAATTTCTCCTCATATGACATATTATATAGGACTGGAGGCATTTTCGTTGCAGCTCTCTGTATTCATTCCAATTTTCCCTTGTCTCTCTTAGTACTTGGAGATCAAGTGTGTGTGTGTGTGTGTGTGTGTGTGTGTGTGTGTGTGTGTGTGTGTGTGTGTGTGTGTGTGTGTGTGTGTGTGTGTGTGTAAGATGCAGATAAATGAATATTTTAAATTCCTACAAACACATCAGTCATGAGTATATGCCATGGAAACTGATCATCTGAAGTGGGTGTATGGAGTGACAGGATGCAAGGATGAGAACACTGAAAGTATGTATAAAAAAAAAAAAAAAATTCAAGCTTACCTGACTATGCAAATGGAATGGTTTGAAATGGATTGGGTGAAAATATATACAAAAGATTTGGCAACACTAAGAGGATGATGAGCAAAAACTTGTAAAGAGTGTACAGGAATGAAATCAAAGTTCATAGTAGGAGGGGAAAGCCATATGAAAGATAATACATTAATTGAGTATATGTCTGAAGGAAGTGCTAACAGAGGAAGTGGGCTCAAACAAGCAAGAAGTGTTCAGATATGGAAAGCTGGAGGCTCTTCTGCTGTGGCCACTTCATTGGGGAGAAGCCTAGAGGAAATGAGGTATCAGATAAAAATAATGACAAGAAATTCAGGATTGCCAACCATTTTAAACAGTAAAAGACAGAAAGGATAACCAAAGTAAGCCTTGATGATACTGAAAAGTGATATCTAAGTTTGAAGCAAATGAAAATAAATGACTGTTTTGAATAACCACAAAAATTCAATATTGCATTTATTATGTATTATTTTTTTTCTTACTGCTAATAGCCAAGGATTTCTCATTATATATAACTGGAGATTTAACTGAACTGATATGTTGTAAATCTTCATACTTACATTTGTATCATTGTTCGAATATCAAATTTGCCTTCTTACCTGTAGTAAATGGAATTTGTGAAGTCACTTTGACACATTCAGAGCCTATCACTGTCCATACAAGCATGTGGTTTCAAAACCAATTTTTCATTGCAATTTTTCATGAATATCATTACTTTTATTTCACAGAAACCTTTTATGTCCCAGTGACTTTCCCAGAAGGGACCACCTATGAGGAGGTTATAGGACATTATGCGGTACAAGATGCTTGTCATGTACACTCTAGTAAACTAACCATTTACTCTTCTTGGTTTCATTTAGTTTTCATGACAGCTTTCTCATAGGGTATTGCCTCTAACTTCACTGAAGAATTTGAAAGTCATGGACTTCTTTTTATAACAAACTCATTATCAACTCTCTCCTCCAACAAATAAGAATTTTCAGAGGCTCTAGAGGCATCTTTACCAGTATATCTGAAATCTACTTTTCTCTACACAAGTGTCCTGACACCTTTCCTTGTTTTAGTATTCTTGATAATACTCTTATATATGTGTGTTGGGAAAGCCTTAAATTTGTATGTGTATCTTGATAGTAGATGTAAACATCTTCCTTGTGCAACTATTAGTGATGGAGTTTCATACATATAACATGGTTAGATACACTGTATACACAAGGATGCATCAAGTAGGTGACTGAGCGATGTAATGGTATCACATAATTAATAGTTAATATGCACTGAATTTATATTTCTTTTCCTAGTTAGCATTATAGTTGTATGTATACATCCAATGATGTCATTGAAGAGAATGAATCATACAAAGAAAATAGGAGAAACTATGGAAAAACAAATATAGATGATCTTAAGAAAGTTTATAAAGAAAAGGACTGGGAAAAGCTGAAAAGAGCAAATGATGTACAAGATATGGGGTTGACATGATCATGCCATCCTATGTCACACACACCCCATGGAACTTTCCATAGTCCACTTATTACCACTGATAAATACGAGTAATTGGTAGCACCTACATTACATTATCTAATAGTTAATCTCTCTCTAAAGTATTTTGGCATGTATTATTCTTAGCTTTAAGTAGTTCTTCCCTTGCCTTATTTATATAATTAGAGAGCTATAATCAGGTATATATTCATATACTGTGAGTGTGGTCAACCCACCCATATTTCTGCTGTCAGTACTTTTCGAAGGCGCTTAGTGTCTCTCGAGCTGGTTCTGCCAGTCTCTTGCTGTACCACATAAAGGACAACTGTTGTCCCATACATGCCACACCCTTCTCCCAGAACTCTGTATACATATACCTAAATATACATATTTTTATATGCTGATCTTTGACATTCACCTGAAAACCCCAGAAACTCACCATAAGTGACTTTATCTCCAAAAGAAAGATAAGAAACTAATTAGCAGTGTCCAGGGGAAGTTGACAATTCAACTCCACTGAAACACAGAACTTCTTCCATCCAAGAGCATGTTGCAAGGGTACCTGGATGTCTTTTCAAGAAAGTAGTACTATGAAAATACTTAGATGGATTTAAAAAAAAAGTTAGACTTGTTCTGTGATATATGGGATCAAGAGCCCCCAACAAGTGCACAATGGACCATCAGCAGAAATAAATCTGATACACAACTCCAAATTTTAGGCTCATTTCTGACAAAGACTTTGATTTTTGAGTAAAGAAGAAATATACTGGATGTCAGAATTCAGAGATCTGCAGATGAAGATGTTTGCAGATATCATATGTACATATTTCGCAGATGTAGATGAAGATATCAGTTCCTACCAAGTAACAGATGCAGATGTAGATGTGTTCAGGATATTAGTATAAAAATCATCATATATAACCAATTATTGCCAGATGACTAGGATGATAAAGTGTTCAGCACTGCAAATTCATATTTTTCAGTCTTATTTTTGTATAATTACATAATATAAAGTTAAGGACAAAGCACTGAAATCTTTCTTGTGAACCTTAAAAGGGAGTAGGATCTACGTACACAGGCATGCATAATGCATGTATATATTGTTAACACACACACACACACACACACACACACAAACACCCAGTGTTTGAGTAAATCAATCCATTAAAATAAAAGAATATGACTATTATTGGTTGGTGACTTCAACTGCAAAGAAGTAAATTGGGAAACGTTTTAAACAGGAGAAAATGAGTCTTCATGGGGAGAAAGATTTCTGAAGCTGACTATGGAAAACATAATGATGCAATGGGTGACTGAAAATGCAAGATATAGGGGAGATGACGAACCAGCAAGACTAGACCTAATACTAACGAAGGGTATGGACCTAACTGAAGAGTTAAGATGCATGTGTCCCATGGGAAAAAGTGACCGTATAATGATAGAAGTAGAGACCAATAATGATGTCATTGAAGAGAATGAACCATACTAAGAAAATAGGAGAAACTATGGAAAAATGAATATAGATGATCTTAAGAAAGTCTATAAAGAAAAGGACAAGGAAAAGCTGAAAAGAGCAAATGATATACAAGATAAGTATGACATTTTTATGGAAATATATGGGACAGGGGTGAATAAATATGTCCCATTATACAAATTTAAAGAAAGAGGAAAACAGGTGCTGTTCTGTGCAAGAAGTACAAGTGCAAAGAAAAAAAAAGAGATGAAGCTTGGATTAGAATGAAAAGAAATTGAAAAAAAAAACTTTAAGATAGCAAGAAATGAACATGTGAAAATAAGGAGAGAGGAATTAAAGAAGTTTATAAAAAGATGGAGGAACTGGAAGAAAGGAAAGCAAAAGGACCAGATGGAGTATCAAGTTTAATTTTAAAAGAGTGCAGGAAAGTTAACTGAACCAGTATATGACATAATTCAGTGCTTAATATCAACTGGAAGAGCGCCTAAGAAATGAAAGAGAGCATAGTGCCAATTTATAAAAGTGGAAAGAAAGAAGAACCACTAAACTATAGATCATTATTAATGACCAGCATAGTATGTAAGATCTTTGAAAAAATGATGAAGAAGCAGTGGACAGAATTTCCAGAAAAATGTGATATAATAACAGAAAAACAATATGGCTTTAGACAAAAGAGATCATGTGTAACCAATCTGATGACATAATATACATGAGGGATGGATGGGTAGACTGTGAGTATTTAGATCTAAAAAATGACAAAGTTCCCCACAACAGGCTGTTATGGAAGTTAAAAATTATAAGAGGCTTAAATGGAAAAATAAAAGACTGGATGGAAAGTTACTTAAAGGAGAGAAATGAGAATGGTAGTAAAAGATGTAAAATCGAACTGAAGAAAAGTAGATAGTGGAGTACCACAAAAATCAGTGCTGGCACCAATACTTTTCCTGATCTACATAAATGATATGCCTGAAGGAATAAAGTTACGTGAGGTTGTTTGCAGATGATGCAAATTATAAAGACATATAAAAAACAACAAAGACTGTGAAATTCTATAAGATGATCTGAATAAAATCTGAGACTGAAGTAAGAAATGAGGAATGGAATTTAATATGAAAAAAATATCATGTAATGGAAATGGAAAAAAATGAAGAGACCAAAATGGAGATATAAAATGGGAAATGAAGAAATAATAAAAATATAAGAAGAGAAAGATCTGGGAGTGATAATACAGGACACTCAACAGTTGGAGAAGCATGCAGAAAAGATATTCAGAGATACATAGAGAATGGTGAGAAATATTGGAACAGCATTCTATTACATGGATAAAGATATGATAAGAAAGATAATTATCACCATGATTAGACCAAAAGTGGAATATGCTGAAAGAGTGTGGTCTCCACACAAGAAGAAACATGTGTAAAAACTAGAAAGGATACAAAGGATGGCAATGAAGATGGTTCCTGAACTGGAAGAGTTAACATATGAAGAAAGGTTAAAGGAAATGAATCTGCCAACATTGGAACAAAGAAAAGAAAGGGGAGATTTAATAATAATTTATAGACTGTGAAACGGAGTGGAAGAAATAGATAATGAGAAACTGCTGCTAAAAGAAGTAAGAAATACCCATTACACATGAGGAAAAAACAAAAGAAAACAAAACTAAGAAAAGGAAGATGCTTGAGTAATATAAAAAACAGTTTCCCACAGAGAAATACAGAAGTCTGGAACACTCTAAGTGAGGATGTAGTATTGGTAATGAGCGTGCACAACTTTAAGGAAAACTAGACAAGTGTAGATATGGAGACAGGACCACACAAGCGTAGCTCAGGTCCTGTAAATTACTACTAGGTAAATACACACATTCACACACAATCTCTCTCTTTCTCTCTCTCTCTCTCTCTCTCTCTCTCTCTCTCTCTCTCTGCCAACCAGGCTGCTTTCTTACATAATTATGTATGCAATATTACATATAGTGCACATATACAGTACTATCTAATACACAATATGTACATACATGCTTTTGCATATTTACATATGTACATAGTCACTATGTAAAATTCTCTCCCTCCTTCTGCCTTTCTGCAAAATTCTTGACACATTAGGTTATGTTAATTTAAAAGGAAATGAATAAAAAGCATTATTTTAGTAGATAATTAAGTAAATGTACATTAGTTAATTTTCTTTAACTTTTGCAAGCTCTGTACTCTGTAGTCTGTAATGTATAAAATGTATCTGCCACATTCTCTTTGTGTGTGGTGCAGATGGGGATGTGGATATTTATTTCATCACAAATGCAGATGTGGATGTTTAAATTATAAGAAATGTGGATGTGGATGTTTAAATCATCAGAACCTCAGATGTAGATGTTCAAATTATCAAAACTATGGATGCAGATGCAGATGTTAAGAACTTTGTGGATGTTCTGTGGATATGGATGCAAATGCAGACATCTGATACATTTCTATAGTAAAGATCCAGAGAAACTCTACAATCTTACCTGGTTTTCTCCTCATGAGTTTGACTTCCTTGCTTCTGTGTGTCATCCTTTAGATTAAATGGATCCACTAACCCACTCGGGTAATGGCAGGTATGGTTCATTTCACTGACTGAAAGATTCTCCATCAAGTAAAGGAAGTACTTTCCTGTTGAAATAAAATATAGAAAACTTGAAAATATACATCACAAAAAAACATTCTGCACAAAGTGCTACCAAAAAGTTCAGGAATCTGAATTGTGGAAGTATTAAATGGAATACAGCTTGGCCTTAGGTGGAGAAACTATCATCCTTTAAGAGTCAGCATAATGGCAGTCACATGTGCAACTAAACTATCTATGATGTTTGTAATAAGCAAATTCACTTATCTTTTTTGTACTTTTCAGCATGGGACACATTGTTACAAAATTTGTATGAACAGTGCTGAAAGGCAAACAGCAGATTACTGAAACTTTATGAGGAATCATGGGCATATTTATGATCCAGAGACAAGACAGTACTTGTTGCATTAGAAATCTCCTTATTCATTGAGGGGGAAAAAAAAGTGCACTGAGTTTACAGCAATGTCACACTTATGTTGATTGCTTTCTTTGACATTCACAGGAGTGTCCACCAAGTATTTCTTCTCCTGGTCACAATGTCAGTGGGAAGTTTACAGTGAAATTTTGAAGAGACTCATGGAAAGCACTTGCTATAAACATTCAAACACTTAAAGAACGGACTGAGTTATTCCTCAGACTATGTATAACTCACCAACAGATTTCTTGTTGTACAGCAGTTCCTGGCTTCCAAAACAAAGTAATAATTTCCCACCCATCATGTTAGCATGATCTTCTCCCCAGCATTTTTTTTTCCTCTATTCCAAGTTGAAGTTTGATACAAATGAGGATATCCATAATTATGGGAGCTGTTCAAGACCATCAAGCTTGAAAACTTCAAAAGATATTAAAATTTTTTAAGTTGTGAAAAAAATGGAGTTGCATATTTGTTCTAAGGTACTACTTTTATGGACAATAGTGGTAACTTGGAGATAGGGTAAGTTATTTTCCAGCAAAAGTCAAATTCCTGAAACTTTTAGTTAACTTCTCAAAATGCATAATTTTCTTCAAAATTTTATGATGATTAAATATGAATCATGCATGACAAATGAGTTATTTTTACCATCAATAGTATGTGGCCAATGTACAGTCAGATCAGCTTCATAAATGCTAAATTTATTAGCATTCAGAATCTTGTATGTATGCTTAATGTCTGGTCCAATTTCTTCCTCAGACTTTGCTTCTTTAGCTGACTTGTAGTATGAAGAACTATTGAAGTACACAAAACCAGGTTGAGACGGCTGCCTTTATGGATTGAAAGAGGAGGATGCACATTAAAATACATACAATGTATTATAAATAACTAAATCTTTCTATATATATATATATATATATATATATATATATATATATATATATATATATATATATATATATATATATATATATATATATATATATATATATATATATATATATATATATATATATATATATATATATATATATATATATATATATATATATACCATGCAGATGTCCCTTCTGCGAGTAGCCATGATAAAATGGCTAAATGCACAAACTCATGAGCATTCATTAACAGATGGAAGATAAAGTGCTGGAGTATATGAGAGAAAGATGTAGGAGGAGCATGACAGGGCTGGAGTATGCACGGAATGTATGCAAGAGCACAGAAAGAGACACTCTCCTGCCATAGTCATCTCTTTGGGGGAGTTCTTCAGAATAGTGTCAAATGTAGGTTGACAGACAGATAGACAGAAAGAGAGATAGAAGGATGAAAAAACAGAAAAAAAACAGACAGGCAGACAGACACATAATAATGATGATGATAAAATAGATAATGATTACCTTTATAAACAAACTAACTACAGTATTCTTTCAGCTAAGCCATAATATTCAAGGATCCTTGTACTGGCACATACCTTCACAAAATGAAAGGATATTTCTCTTTATTGCATAAATCTTCTCTCACTCCTCATTTGCAGACTTACTTAATCAGCTGTAGTGACCCTTGTACATCAATGGGAGCCTTAATCTGCTTGATAGCAGTGTCTGGGTTGCTGAGAGCAGACAATGTTGTCACTTCAGCTGTCATGTTAAAGAATGGAGCATGGGTGTCCAGAGAGGAGAGGAATTCTTGCGTTGGTATCAGACTCAAGTTGAAATATACCTGAAATATAGGATTCTTAAGACTGAAGTACTCAAGTATAAACTACTATAAGTAAAATACAATATTAAACAAAAATATTATCAAATCATTTCATTGCAGCATACATACCTTAGCATTATTGTCAAGTCTTCCTAGTTTGCACTCAATTTCCTTCTTGATATTTTCTTCACATGCAACCTCATCATTTTCAACATTATTGATTTTGAAAACATCATTACTGCGAATCTGAAATACAATTTTTCCTTTATTGACAGCTTATCACATAAGTGAATTTTAACAGTAATAAAGAAAGAGGTATTTGAGGTGAGTCAGAGTCAGTCAAGGGGCAGTTGAGGGGTAGTCAAGAGGAAGTCATGAGACAGTCAAGAGATAGTCTTGGGGCATTCTATGTCCAGACAACATTCAGCAGGGTAGTCTGTATTCTCCATCTGTCAGATACATTAGTGAGGCAAGATGTGATTCCTCCAACCCCATATGATTTTCTAATATATGGAGGGAGACAAAATTACTAGGAGCTACTGAGGGATGTGGCTGGAGGATCTACCAGCTATGCTACCACCAACATGAGACACCAGGCAAGCCACCAGGCAATATAAGATTGTGACAAGCAGTACACAATGCTGTTTAAGGTATACGTCAGTAGCAAATTGCTATTACTACTACAACATAATAATAATAATAATAATAATAATAATAATAATAATAATAATAATAATAATAATAATAACAACAACAACAACAACAACAACAACAACAACAACAACAACAACAACAACAACAACAATAATAATAATAATGACAATAATAATAACAATAATAATCTAGAGTGTCCTGTGAGTTAAGGATTTGGGATTTGAAAGTTCAAGTAATTCTAAGTAGAAAATACTCTATACACACATGCAGTGTTTTACTTTATTTTGCAAAATAATATGTAAGTTGTCTGTTGCATGAGCTGCTTGCCTGGGTGGGCCTTCGCCTCCTTCCTTCCCTCTTTGGCTCACTACATACTCGAGTGGTGTTGCGTGGCATAAAGTGTTAATTTTTTGTGTACAATGTATGTAGTCAAATCTTTACAGGAAACAGCAAATGACAGATTAAATTTTTGTATGTGTCAGTGAAGAGAATGTACAGGTAACACAGCAAAACAGTGGTTGTTAAGTGCTATTTTTTTAAACATACATAGCAAGTCACCAGTTCCAAGACAAAAACCCAGTGTTCCCATCACTCCAGTAAATATTTCTTCAGATTTTAAGATATTCTTTCCAAGGGATATCAAATTGTGGTATGTTCTGTGAATTTTGCCCATTTATTTATTTGTGTATTTGTATTTGTATTCTTGTATTGGTACCACTGATGGTGAGACTTGATAATGCTGGGGAGAAACATCCTCTCTCACAGAAATGCTGATACACTGTAGAGTACTCTGCTATCTGGGTACCTGTGTCTGTATTCTGCTGCTGCAACCTGGGCATTCCCATCACAGAATGAATATCATGTCATGAATATTATCACATGAATATCATGTCTGAATATTCAAAGTTACTGAATGTGAAAAGCATTTTCACTATTGCTAAAAGATGCACTTTGGCAGTCAGTCAATTGATGAGGCCTTTTAGGTGTCAAGACAACTGTCGAATAGGTGACAGTTGCAATGAGTTGCCATGTATGTTTAAAAAGTAGCACTTAACAGCTTAACTCATGGGGCACCCTGTATAATAGGCTGGCAATCCCACATAGAACAAAAGATAAAGCACCACACACTCATACACACATTATTCACATTGGTCCTTGGTGGAAAAGAATAGTCTCATGCCCCACCTTTCTACACCCCAGGGGTAAGGGAGCTAGGAATCCCCTTCTCTGTATTTTTTCTATGAACAGACAAAGCAACACTGAATAATAATAACAATAATAATAATAATAATAATAATAATAATAATAATAATAATAATAATAATAATAATAATAATAATAATAATTAGTAATAACAATAATAATAATAAATAATAATAACAATAATAGTAAGAGTAACAATGCAAACAACAATTAGGTTTATCACCTCTACAATTTACAATGATGTTTTGTGACAGTATTTTTCATATCTGACAGCACACACACACACACACACACAGACAATGAATTTGTTAAAAGAATAAGAATGGCATTCTTGTATTTAGATGAAGGAATGATCAAAAAGTTGTTGGTTTTCATGATAAGACCAAGATTGGAATATGGGGCAGTGGTGTGGTCTCCTCATATAAAGAAGAATATTATAAAATTAGAGAGTACAAAGAGCAGTCACTAAGATCGTTCCGGAGTTGAGTAAGTCGACCTATGAAGAGAGATTAAGAATGCTGGAAATTCCTACCCTTGAAAATAAGAGAGAGAGAGAGATGGGATTTAATAAACATCTACAGAATGATAAATGTTATGGAAAATGTGGACAAAGAATGTTTTATAACTTTAGACACACAGAGTACAAGGGGACACAGTAAGAAGCTGAAGAAAGTTAACTGTAGAAGAGACATCAAAAAGTATAGTTTTCCTCAGAGAAGCATGAACAAATGGAATGAACTCAGTGAAGACATTGTCAATGACATAACTGTCCATGTTTTTAAGACCAAACTGGATAGATACAGAGACAGGATACTATGAGATTACTCCCCTCCTGTAAACCACAATTAGGTAAACACACACACACACATTTATACATTGCATAAGTGTGTGTGTGTGTGTGTGTGTGTGTGTGTGTGTGTGAGATTCACCTACAGTCGTCTGCTGGTCACCCAGCCAGCTGTTCCCCTATGGAAAGAGTTCAGAGCTCATAGTGACCAATCTTTAGGTAGGACTGAGACCACTAACACATCACACACCAGGACAGTGAGGTCACAACCCCTCGGGTTACATCCCGTATCTACTTGCTGCTAGGTGAACAGGGGCCCATTTGCCTCACCATGCCCAGGATTCAAACCTGGGCCTTCTTGGTTGTGAGCCGAGCGTGCTAATCACTACACTACGCGGTGTGTGTGTGCATATGTCCATGCGTGTGTATGCGTGCGTGCATGCGTGGATGTGTGTGTGTGTGTGTGTGTGTGTGTGTGTGTGTGTGTGTGTGTGTGTGTGTATTTACCTAGTTGTATTGTACAGGTCATGAGCCGAAGCTCATTTTGTCCTGTCTCCATAACCCTATTTATCCAGTTTTTCTTTAAACATGTGTACACTTTGTCACAACCACCTCTTCCTTCAAATCATTCCAGATTTCATAAGTTTGACACAGGAAGCTGTATTTCTTGATGTTGCTCAAACATCTACTCTTCTTTATTTTCTTCCCATGCCCCCTCATCAGTCTCTCTCCTTCCTCCATCTGTGGTAACAAGACATTTCTGTCTATTCTTTCTAAATTGTTTACTAATTTGTCCATTGTTATCAGGTCTCCTCTTTCTCTTCTCTCTTGTAGTGTTGGTAATCCCATCTCTTCCAGTCTTTCTTCATAGCTTAAGTCAATCAATTCTGGTACCATCTTTGTTGCTGCCCTTTGTATTCTTTCCAGTTTCCATATATCTTTTTTTCTATGTGAAGCCCAAACTACTGTGGCATATTCCAATTTAGGTGGTATCATGCTTGTTGCAATTTTCTTCATCATTTCTTTATTTAAATAGTTAAATGCCACCCTAATGTTTGTTAACAAGCTGTATGTGGAGCCAAATATTCTGTTTATATACCTTTCATGTGATAATGTGTCCTGGATCATTACTCGTAAATCTTTTCTCTATTACTTATCATTATTATTTCTCCTCCCATTTTGTAATTTCATGGTCTCTTCTTACTTTTTCCTATTTGCAACATGTGGTACTGTGTGTGTGTATGTGTGTGTGTGTGTACATCTATACACATCATAAATAATGTAAATATCTACTTACATTTAGTTTTGAATCATAGGCTGTCTCTCCTTGATTCTTTACTTTAAAATGGATCTTCATTGACTGCGAACTCATCAGTACATAGTTGTCCAATCTAAGGAGTCAAGACAAAATATTCTCATTACTTCATATATAATCATAAGCCTTTTTCTTTCCATGGTGCATCAAGGGCAAGGAAGAGATTGCATGGCTACAGTAGAAGCTGGAAATGTGAAGTGAGGATCTCTGTCATGAGAGGACAAGGATGTTTAAAGCTGAGACCAGATAGGACTAGAGGATGCAAGTAAAAAGTGAAGGATGGTGATTGGAGCAAGTCTAGATTGTTTTTTATATTCAATTTATATGGAGTTTCAAGGAATTTGAAGAAGATGGAACATTTCCTATTACCAAGAGCCACTAACAGGAATGCTTCCAATAATCCATTAACCACAAATTAGCAAAGCTAATTTTTTCAAAGGTAGATTCGAGAAGTCTAATGAAACAACTTCAATGACAATTACTAATAACTAATGGAATTTCACAAAGAAGTGATTGAAAACAGCATAGACTAAATCAGTCATAAAGAAGTTAATAGAAATAATTTGTTGGAATATGGATAATATTATTTGAAGCATACTACTGCCAAAAAATTCAAGGTCACCCATTAAAAAAAATAAATAAATAAATATATAAATAAACAAATAAACTATCTAAAGATGAATAATAAACACCCTAAGCAGAAGTCTATTTGCAGTTTTTGTGTCCTCATAACAGGCTGAAATTTCTATGGCATATCATAATGAGAAGGAAGACTATTGGTGAAATCTTACATAAAACAGAATGCTACAATTTCAAGGGTGATCTGTGTATGAATATGAAATATGGTTTCTTACATATCATACTGAAAGATGACATCACTCTGGCAGCCGGAGATGTCACTGGCATTACAGTGGATAGTGATGGGCAGGTCTTCACTTTTTCTAATGACAGAATGGCGATCAATAATTACCTGAAAAATTTTTTTTTCATCAAAAGAAAAAAATGTGGTAAATATGTGATAATGTAAGTTAAATAGCTCTAATAAAATCCCTTCAGTGACATTAAGTTGTTAGTTACCATATATGAATTACAAAAGAATAAGATAATGCATAAAATTTTGGAATGTCAAATCTTACTCTTTTTTCCTCTTTGCTGAAATTCACATGTCCCATAATGGTGAACGATCTTATCTCTTCAATGCCAGGCTGTAAGATAAGATAAAAAAGACATTCTAAATTAAGAAAATATATACAGAGTGCAGAATACAAATATCATTCTATAAATAATTAAAGAAATGTCTAAGATTGTTGAGTAATCATTTCTTCTTTGATCATTCTTAAACTATGCTCATCAGTAAATATTACTCTTCAAAATACAGTTGACCCTTGCCAGACATGACATATGTACTTGATGTGCTCCTGACATAAATTAAGCAAGTGACCCAAAGATTGAAACTGAGTTACTACTTACATTATATCAAGAATTTCTCTCTGTGTAAAATTGCCCTGAACAGGAATAAGAAAGGTCTTTTAAGGCTACATTATTAATCATAGAGATGCAAAAAATTTGACAGTGCCTTTCTCTATCTAACCTTCATGTTGTTCAGAGGTAAAAGTCACAAGAGAGATTGCAGCAAATGAGTGACCAGCAGACCCAAGGCCATCTTTGATAGCAAGCCAATCAATCACCCCATGCCTCCCACTCCCAGTAGAAGATGTTCATTGTTATTATTGAAATAAGAGAAACAAAACAAAACAAAAATAAAAAAACAAAGTAGAATATATATATATATATATATATATATATATATATATATATATATATATATATATATATATATATATATATATATATATATATATAGTTTTGGCCGGAGGACTCGAATGGGAGGTAACTACACTCCAGCACCTTTTTCACCAGACAGGAGGGAACAAAAGGTTGTGAGGATGAAATGAAAGACAAATTAGTTAAATCTAGAAAGGTAACTAGCTCAGAGAAGGCGAGGAATAGCTTAAGTGTTTACTACACAAATTGTAGAAGTATTTTGAATAAAATACTTGCTTAGAAGAATGGCATGTGTTGAGAACTGAGGGTTTAGGCCAGCAAGGGCATGGAGAACATCACTGTGAAGGATTTTAACGGGTAGCATGAAGTAGTCAGAGGATGGAGGAGAGGGAGAAACAAGCCTTAAGTCATCAAAGGTAGAGTTTTTAGCAAAGGTTTGGGCAAAGAGTTCAGCTTTAGAAATAGATGAGATGGCAGTGGTGCCATCAGGTTTGAATAAAGGAAGAAAAAATGAAGAAAGAAAGTTGTTGGAGATGTTTTTCACTAGATGCCAGAGATCATGAGGGGAGTTAAATCTTGAAAGAGTTTGACACTTTCTATTAAGGAAGGAGTTTTTTGGCTAGTTGGAGAACAGACTTGGCATGGTTCCAGGCAGAAATATAAAGTGCACAAGATTCAGGTGATGCTGTCAATAACTATTGTTTCTGTTATCACTTGCTCTAGCAATAATAAACATCTCATTTTGTATATATTTATATATTGTTACAACCACAATTCCCAGCCCCTTCACCCAGAAGGCTTATGGACCTGATAGGATCCCTCCTATTGTTCTCCAAAACTGTGCCCCCATGCTCATACCTTGCCTAGTCAAATACTTTCAACTGTCTACCAACATCTACCTTTCCTTCTTGCTTGAAGTTTGCCTACATTCAATCTGTTTCTAAAAAGGGTGACCATTCTAATCCCTCAAACTACCATGCTATTGCTTTAATTTTCTGCTTATGTAAAGTTTTTGAATCTATCCTCAACTGGAAAATTCTTAAACATCTATCACTTTACAACCTTCTATCTGATCAACCAATATGGTTTCTATAAAGGTTACTCTACTGTTGATCTGGCTTTTTTTTTACTGAGTCTTGGTCATCCTCTTTTAGAAATTTTGGTGAAACTTTTGCTGATGCCTTAGATATATCAAAAGCTTTTGATAGAATCTGGCACAGAGCTTTGATTTCCAAACTACCCTCCTACAACTTCAATCCTTCTCTCTGTAACTTCATCTCAAGTTTCCTTTTTGACTGTTCTATTGCTGCTGTGGTAGAGTTCTCTTTTCATTGCAAAACAATAGAAAATGTCCATTATTTTTGTCAAATTTTGCTTTTGTGACTTTTAGAATGATTTTTTTGCCCCAAAATAACTAAATTTCACTATTTTCACCTTTTTTTAGACAAAGGGCAAAAAAAAAAAAAAAATTAAACTGATGAAACTAATTTTTAGGATTAAAAATGAAGTTTTTCTTGATTTGGATGAATACAACAAATCACTTTCACAAATGAGCCCTCAAATGTAGTCTCCCATCATGTTTTCATTAAAGGATCCCTGATATCTCTGTTCAAAGTTCATTATATTTTGGTGGAAGCGCTTCCCTTGTTCCTCTGAACATGCTCCCATATTCAACTTGAAGTTCTCAAGGTGAGCATCTAGGATATGGATCTTTAAGGACATTCTGCAAGCCATTTCACCATAGCTTTTCACTAAAGCATTAACCAGTTCCCTATAGTTATCAGCTTTGTTGCTGCCAAAAAAAGCCCTGTATTACAGCAATGAGCTTCTGTAAAAATTCTGAGCACTCCATAATTTTCCTTACTTGTGATCCAATGAAGATACCAGCTTTCACCTTTGCTTCTGAAAGCTTAGGAAAGAAGTCTTGAAGATATTTGAAGGCAGCAGACTCCTTGTCAAGCAAGAGCTGTCAAAAACTCAATTCTATCAACTTGACACAACTTTCCAGACAACTATCCCCTCTTCTTCAGTGACACTCAACTGTCCCCCTCTTCTACACTGAACATCCTCAGTCTGTCCTTTTCTTATAATCTAAACTGGAAACTTCACATCTCACCTCTAGCTTGAACAGCTTCTATGAAGTTGGGTGTTCTGAGATGTCTCCGCCAGTTTTTCTCACTCTCCTACTACTAACTCTGTACAAGGGCCTTATCCATCCATGTATGGAGTATGCTTCACATGTCTGGGAGGGTTCCACTCATAATGCTCTTTTAGACAGGGTGGAATCAAAAGCTTTTCATCTTATCAACTCCTCTTCTTTAACTGACTGTCTTCAGCTTCTTTCTCATTGCTGCAATATTGCATCTCTTGCTATCTTTTATTGCTATTTTCATGCTAACTGCTCTTCTGATCTTGTTAACTGCATGCCTCCCCTCCTCCAGTGGCCTTGCTGCACAAGACTTTTCTTTCATCCCTATTCTGTTCACCTCTCTAATGCAAGAGTTAACCAGTATTCTCAATCATTCATCTCTTTCTCTGGTAAACTCTGGAACTCCCTGCCTGCTTCTATATTTCCTCCTTCCTATGACTTGAACTCTTTCAAGAGAGAGAGGTTTCAAGACACTTATCCTTAAAGTTTTGGTGATTCTCCTGACATCTCTTTACGGACTGGCACCTAAGTGGGATTTTTTTTTTTTTCAGTTCCGTTTCCCTTGGCTGGTGGCCATCTTATGTATATAAAAAAAAAAAAAAAAAAAAAAAAAAAAAAAAAAAAAAAACAGCAAAATCTTGAATGCCCTGAGGTCCCAGTGAGGTAAGCGTTGGCCCAGACTCTGAAATGCTCCCAATTTCATCCATTGTTTTCTCTTTTTTTGCTGGCACCACCTGCCTCACTTCTGAAGAAAACACATCATTTGTATGAATTTGTCCAATATAATATAGCTTCACAGCTTTGTAATGGGGAATTTGGCAAAACCATTTACCATTAAGTGTCTGAGTTCTGAGGTAATGAGTTACAAACATTCGGAGATATGAGCACTCTACTTGCAAAATGAAATTGTGCTCTGTGCCATAAGTTCAAATCTGGTGCTACACATATTTACCTAGTACACTGTGGTCCTTGCAAATCTTTGCTACAAAACATTTCATAAGGAGGAAAAAATTACACTTTTAATCATAAACTGTGTGTCTGTCATAAATCCACACAGCTGCTAAGGCAGGGTCAAACCTGTTGCTAATGACAGACATTCCCACTGTGGAGATGGCTGCCACACAACAACAACATCCCCAAGGAAGGAATACTCTATCCAAGAGAGACATTCTGAATGTTCCTAGTGACACAGAAATCATCAGAATAACTCTTAAATACATAAAAAAGAAAGAAGGACTGTGTCTCTGTCTAGTTAGAGTTGTGGGAGTTGGATTTCTGGGTGTGAAGAGGGCTTATGAAGTGGCAAATTCCAACCTCCAGCACAGTCAAATAGGAAGTGTAGTCTTGTCAGTGTTATAAAAGACTGAGTAATTTTTTCTTTTAGTTTTCATTATTCAATATAAACTTCCAGATACTGATCTCGTGTGCAGTTTCAGTTTCTCATGTGCATCTGCTGTGCCTCAGTTCTAGTGAGTTACAATGGGATTGAATATTACTAAAAAGCAGTCTTACATTCTGAAAAACTAACCTGTTTTAAAGGTTTTCCTTGCATGTTATTTCTCACCAACATCTCAAATGGTTGTTTATTCTCAGATGCTTTAATGGGATTGCATTTAATGTAATATTTCAAGGAATGGATCACTATTTTATCCACTGTGCCTCTTCCCCAAACACATAAAAACACAAGAAATATTAATAAAACATATAAAATGTTATAAACAAAAATTTTTACTTTGTCTTTTAGTATTTCAAAATAACTAAGCACTACATATGGCAAGACGATTATGATAGACTTATGACAAATGACTTATGATAGCCTTTCTAAGTTATGGTACACATCTAAGTTATGATATATTTCATATCTTTCTGAAGAATATGGGCCAGTCCTTTTCATCTCTGCTAGCAGTAAGACAAGCTCTGTTGCAACATCGCATTGTTTGTGGAATGTACAATATACTTTTTTAATGGTGCCAAAAAACTGTGATGAAGAGTTGCAAGCAAAACGAGTTACAAGCAACCTTCCAGAACACATCTCCTTTGCAACTTGAACACCCTTTGTATACTGAATATGGTGGTAGTGGCAGTGCAGCCAACTTCTTACATGACTTATAATGACTTGCATATATAGTGTTAGTTATAGGTACATAAATTTCAATAGATGCTACTATAAGCAAACAACACTGTAAAGGATGACATTATGGAAACAATTATATGTTCATTAAAGCAGATCACCACTGTACTGCATAAGGGCATTATTGGACTAAAAGTTGACTGGATTTCAGGTACTAGTCTTTTTTGTAACAGAACATATTTAAACAATCATTTAAAGTATATATATATATATATATATATATATATATATATATATATATATATATATATATATATATATATATATATATATTATATGTTACAGTCAAAACCCGGAATCAGTCAAAACTAGTTTTAACTAAACCTGGAATCAGTCAAAACTAGTTTTAACTAGGTATTTTCAATGTGTTGGTGAACAATTAGTATTACCTAAGGCAAAGCTAGTTATACCTTAATGTGTTTGATATAACTAGAAATATCAAAGTTTAACTAGTTAAATCTAGTTTTATCTGATCGTGTAAGTTAAAACTAGATTCAACAACGGTACTGAATGTCAAAAGTAGGTGAGGGATATGACCACTCGTTTGAGTACCATTGCTCGTTTGGGTACCATTTTTGGGGAACTCAAACATAACATCCCCATCTAACCTAACCTAACCTAACCTAACCTAGGTACTCAAACGAGTGGTCATATCCCTCACCTACTTTTGACATTCAGTACCATTGTTGAATCTAGTTTTAACTTACACGATCAGATAAAACTAGATTTAACTAGTTAAACTTTGATATTTCTAGTTATATCAAACACATTAAGGTATAACTAGCTTTGCCTTAGGTAATACTAATTGTTCACCAACACATTGAAAATACCTAGTTAAAACTAGTTTTGACTGATTCCAGGTTTAGTTAAAACTAGTTTTGACTGATTCCGGGTTTTGACTGTAACATATATATATATATATATATATATATATATATATATATATATATATATATATATATATATATATATATATATATATATATATATATATATATAAGTTGTTCTCCAACTAGCCAAAACTCCTTCATGAACAGAAAGTGTCAAAATCTTTCAAGATCTAACTCCCCCGTGACTTCTGGCATCTAGCCAAAAATATATCCAGTAACTTTGCTTTTTCTTCTTTCCCTCCTTTATTTCAACTAGATGGCACCACTGCTATCACATCTATTTCTAAAGCTGAACTCTTTGCTCAAACCTCTGCTAAAAACTCTACCTTGGATGATTCTGGGCTTGTTCCTCCCTCTCCTCCACCCTCTGACTACTTCATGGTGCCTATTAAAATTCTTCATAATGATGTTTTCCATGCCCTCGCTGGCCTAAACCCTCGGAAGGCTTATGGACCTGACAGAGTCATTCCTATTGTTCTCCGAAATTGTGCCTCTGTGCTTGCACTTTGCCTAGTCGAACTCTTTCAGCTCTGTCTGTCAACATCTACCTTTCCTTCTTGCTGGAAGTTTGCCTACATTCAACCTGTTCCTAAAAAGGGCAACCGTTCTAATCCCTCAAACTACCGTCATATTGCTTTAATTTCCTGCCTATCTAAAGTTTTTTAATCTATCCTCAACAGGAAGATTCTTAAATATCTATCACTTCACAACCTTTTATCTGATTGCCAGTATGGGTTCTGTCAAGGCTGCTCTACTGGTGATCTTCTGGCTTTCCTTACTGAGTCTTGGTCATCCTCTTTTAGAAATTTTGGTGAAACTTTTGCTGTTGCCTTGGACATATCAAAAGCCTTTGATAGAGTCTGGCACAAAGCTTTGATTTCCAAACTACCCTCCTACGGTTTCTATCCTTCTCTCTGTAACTTCATCTCAAGTATCCTTTCTGACCGTTCTATTGCTGCTGTGGTAGACGGTCACTGTTCTTCTCCTAAATCTATTAACTGTAGTGTTTCTCAGGGTTCTGTCCTGTCACCCACTCTCTTCTTATTATTCATCAATGACCTAAACCAAACTTCTTGTCCTATCCACTCCTATGCTGATGATACCACCCTGCACTTTTCCATGTCTTTTCAGAGACGTCCAACACTTCAGGAAGCAAACAATCCACTCAGGGAAGCCACAAAAAGCCTGACTTCTGATCTCTCTAAAATTTCTGATTGGGGCAGAGCAAACTTGGTATTGTTTAATGCCTCAAAAACTCCCAATTCCTCCAAAACTCAACACAACCTTCCAGACAACTATCCCCTCTTCTTCAATGACACTCAACTGTCCCCCTCTTCTACACTGAACATCCTCAGTCTGTCCTTTACATATAATCTGAACTGGAAACTTCACATCTCATCTCTAGCTAAAACAGCTTCTATGAAGTTAGTCATTCTGAGACGTCTCCGCCAGTTTTTCTTACCCTCTCAGCTGCTAACTCTGTACAAGTGCCTTATCCGTCCATGTATGGGGTATGCTTCACATGTCTGGGGGGTTCCACTCATACTACTCTTCTAGACAGGGTGGAATCAAAAGCTTTTCGTCTCATCAACTCCTCTCCTCTAACTGACTGTCTTCAGCCTCTCTCTCATCACCGCAATGTCTAGCTGTCTTCTACTGCTATTTTCATGCTAACTGCTCTTCTGCATGCCTCCCCTCCTCCACTGGCCTCACTGCACAAGACTTTCTTCTTTCTCTCACCCCTATTCTGTCCACCTCTCTAATGCAAGAGTTAGCCAGTATTCTCAATCATTCATCCCTTTCTCTGGTAAACTCTGGAACTCCCTGCCTGCTTCTATATTTCCATCTTCCTATGACTTGAATTCCTTCAAGAGGGAGGTTTCAAGACACTTATCCTTCAATTTTTGGCAACAGCTTTGGACTCTTTTATGGGACTGGCATCTCAGTGGGCTTTTTTTTTATTGGATTTTTGTTGCCCTTGGCTAATGTCCATCCTACATAAAAAAAAAAAAAAAAATTCATGATGCACAATATCTCTGTAGTCAGAAACACAGGTCATCACCAGTTTAACATTGCTGTGGACCGGTCTTGCTTTCTTTCATCTTGGCAAAGATGGATGCTTCCATTGGGATGATTGCAATTTTGTTTCAGGGTCATAGCCATACAACCATGTCTCATTGCCAGTGATGATAGTGTTCATGAAGTTTTGATCTTAGCTACCACACTCCATCATGTCCTGGGAGATTTCCTTTCTGTTTTCTTTCTGCTGGTCAGACAGCAACTTTTGTATGACACCCTCCTCATGAACAAATCTTCTGTTATAAATGAGTGAACTGACCCATGGCCGATTCCAACTTTGGCAACAATTTCCTCAATAGCCATACAATGGTCTTCACAAACTTTTTCTCGAACCTTTGCAATCATTTCATTAATTCTGCTGATTTTCTTTTCTTTTTTTTTTATGTAGGAAGGATACTGGCCAAGGGCAACAAAAATCTAATAAAAAAAAAATGCCCACTGAAATGCCAGTCCCATAAAAGGGTCAAAGCAGTGGTCAAAAATTGGTGGATAAGTGTCTTGAAACCTCCCTCTTGAAGGAATTCAAGTCATAGGAAGGTGGAAATACAGAAGCAGGCAGGGAGTTCCAGAGTTTACCAGAGAAAGGGATGAATGACTGAGAATACTGGTTAACTCTTGCGTTAGAGGTGGACAGAATAGGGGTGAGAGAAAGAAGAAAGTCTTGTGCAGCGAGACCGCGGAAGGAGGGGAGGCATGCAGTTAGCAAGATCAAAAGAGCAGAAAGCATGAAAATAGCGGTAGAAGACAGCTAGATATGCAACATTGCGGCGGTGAGAGAGAGGCTGAAGACAGTCAGTTAGAGGAGAGGAGTTGATGAGACGAAAAGCTTTTGATTCCACCCTGTCTAGAAGAGAAGTATGAGTGGAACCCCCCGAGACATGTGAAGCATACTTCATACATGGACGGATAAGGCCCTTGTACAGAGTTAGCAGCTGAGGGGGTGAGAAAAACTGGCGGAGACGTCTCAGAACACCTAACTTCATAGAAGCTGTTTTAGCTAGAGATGAGATGTGAAGTTTCCAGTTCAGATTATAAGTAAAGGACAGACCGAGGATGTTCAGTGTAGAAGAGGGGGACAGTTGAGTGTCATTGAAGAAGAGGGGATAGTTGTCTGGAAGGTTGTGTCGAGTTGATAGATGGAGGAATTGAGTTTTTGAGGCATTGAACAATACGAAGTTTGCTCTGCCCCAAATCAGAAATTTTAGAAAGATCAGAAGTCAGGCGTTCTGTGGCTTCCCTGCGTGATATGTTTACCTCCTGAAGGGTTGGAGGTCTATGAAAAGACGTGGAAAAGTGCAGGGTGGTATCATCAGAGTAGGAGTGGATAGGACATGAAGTTTGGTTTAGAAGATCATTAATGAATAATAAGAAGAGAGTGGGTGACAGGACAGAACCCTGAGGAACAACACTGTTAATAGATTTAGGAGAAGAACAGTGACCGTCTACCACAGCAGCAATAGAACGGTCAGAAAGGATACTTGAGATGAAGTTACAGAGAGAAGGATAGAAACCGTAGGAGGGTAGTTTGGAAATCAAAGCTTTGTGCCAGACTCTATCAAAGGCTTTTGATATGTCCAAGGCAACAGCAAAAGTTTCACCAAAATCTCTAAAAGAGGATGACCAAGACTCAGTAAGGAAAGCCAGAAGATCACCAGTAGAGCGGCCTTGACGGAACCCATAGTGGCGATCAGATAGAAGGTTGTGAAGTGATAGATGTTCCTGCTGAGGATAGATTAAAAAACTTTAGATAAGCAGGAAATTAGAGCAATAGGACGGTAGTTTGAGGGATTAGAGCGGTCACCCTTTTTAGGAACAGGTTGAATGTAGGCAAACTTCCAGCAAGAAGGAAAGGTAGATGTTGACAGACAGAGCTGAAAGAGTTTGACTAGGCAAGGTGCAAGCACGGAGGCACAGTTTCGGAGAACAATAGGAGGGACCCCATCAGGTCCATAAGCCTTCCGAGGGTTTAGGCCAGTGAGGGCATGGAAAACATCATTGCGAAGAATTTTAATACGTGGCATGAAGTAGTCAGAGGGTGGAGGAGAGGGAGGAACAAGCCCAGAATCGTCCAAGGTAGAGTTTTTACCAAAGGTTTGAGCAAAGAGTTCAGCTTTAGAAATAGATGTGATAGCAGTGGTGCCATCTGGTTGAAGTAGAGGAGGGAAAGAAGAAAAAGCAAAGTTATTGGAGATATTTTTGGCTAGATGCCAGAAATCACGAGGGGAGTTAGATCTTGAAAGGTTTTGACATTTTCTGTTAATGAAGGAGTTTTTGGCTAGTTGGAGAACAGACTTGGCATGGTTCCGGGGAGAAATATAAAGTGCATGAGATTCTGGTGATGGAAGTACCTTTTGTGGGCCACCTCTCTATCATGTATAGCACGAGAACAAGCTGTGTTAAACCAAGGTTTAGAAGGTTTAGGACGAGAAAAAGAGTGAGGAATGTACGCCTCCATGCCAGACACTATCACCTCTGTTATGCGCTCAGCACACAAAGACGGGTCTCTGACACGGAAGCAGTACTCATTCCAAGGAAAATCAGCAAAATACCTCCTCAGGTCCCCCCAACTAGCAACTAGAGGCAAAACGCTAGAGGCACCTTTGCTTAGGGGCATCCTGAGGAGGGATTGGAGCGATAGGACAAGATAAAGATATGAGACTGTGATCAGAGGAGCCCAACAGAGAAGAAAGGGTGACAGCATAAGCAGAAGGATTAGAGGTCAGGAAAAGGTCAAGAATGTTGGGCGTATCTCCAAGATGGTCAGGAATACGAGTAGGGTGGTGCACCAATTGCTCTAGGTCATGGAGGATAGAAAAGTTGTAGGCTAGTTCACCAGGATAGTCAGTGAAGGGAGAGGAAAGCCAAAGCTGGTGGCGAACATTGAAGTCTCCAAGAATGGAGATCTCTGCAAAAGGGAAGAGGGTCAGAATGTGCTCCACTTTGGAAGTTAAGTAGTCAAAGAATTTCTTATAGTCAGAGGAGTTAGGAGAGAGGTATACAGCACAGATAAATTTAGTATGAGAATGACTCTGTAGTCGTAGCCAGATGGTGGAAAACTCGGAAGATTCAAGAGCGTGGGCACGAGAGCAGGTTAAGTCATTGCGCACATAAACGCAGCATCCAGCTTTGGATCGAAAATGAGGATAGAGAAAGTAGGAGGGAATAGAAAAGGGGCTACTGTCAGTTGCCTCAGACACCTGAGTTTCAGTGAGGAAAAGAAGATGAGGTTTAGAAGAGGAGAGGTGGTGTTCTACAGATTGAAAATTAGATCTTAGACCGCGACTGTTGCAGAAGTTAATGAAGAAAAAGTTGAGGGGGGTGTCAAGACACTTAGGGTCATCGACAGAAAGGCAGTCCGACCTGAGGACATTTATGGTCCCCTCCCCAGAGGAGGACTCCGAGGCTGGTGTAGGAGTCGCCATGATTTTAAATTTTTTGAGTGAAGGGTGTGTGTGTTATTAGGTGCTTGTAGTTTTGTGTGGAGGAAGAGAGTTGTCTTTAGAGGGCAGGCTGTGACTGCCCCCTTGTGTTGTGAGACACAAAGGGAAACGTTCAGTGAGGTCACAGCTGGGTTTAATGATAAGTTCACAGCACCCCCTGAACAGTGCTTTAGACCTCACTGGGAGTAATTATTGTTTCGGCAGGTGTCTACTGCCCCCTCCATGTTATGGTCTGCCATAACATGGCTCACTGTCCAATGAAGTGAAGCCATCTTTGAATTGGTTGTACCACTCCTTTACTTGTGTTTTTCCCATAGCATCATCTCAAAAAGCCTTCTGAATCTTCTCAATAGTCTGGTCTTGCATATCACCAAGTTTTTGGCAGAATTTGATACAGTATCTTTGTTCAATACACTTGGTCATCTTGACTCAAAAGAAAAAATCACACAGCACACACTTCACATCTGTATTCAACATGTCACTGTGGACAATTTGTGCCACCTACAGACGCAAAAAAATTTTTGTACATACCCAGTAACGATGCAGCCACCCATGAGGATTTTGCTCATGCATTATTACTTTGTACTAACAAATTCAAGGTCGGGTACTTTTTGACTACTGTTACTGTATGTAAAGCGTGTGTACCTCACGTCATTACTCCTCAGTAATCATAAATGAAATGTTCAGTAGTTTTCTATTTGCATGAAGACGTGTAATATGTGTAAGTATCAATATTCAATGCTATATTAAGCACCAAAGCTGATGCTCACTTGTTAGTAGAGTGTCGTTAACCCACTGGTCGCCTATGGGCGTCACTCACGGCCAAGTTGCACTCAGACAAAGACAGGCACAATGGTGACTGAGGTAAATAATTTAATTTTGTAGTAAAATCTGATTGTCATAGTGCCAAGTTGATTGCATGTATTGTTAATGAATACTGTAATATGTTGAAAGTGTTTAATATCAGTGTATAATGTTATTTTGTAAGAAATTGAGACCGAGAACTTGTTCACAGTTCTTACAGTCATGCCTACCTCATCAATAAACGTCATAGAGAGAGAGAACTGCCTTTCCTTGACCCTACAATGATGGGTGTGATCAGTAAAACAGATCACCTGAGAGCTAATGAAGACCTGCCGGTGTGGCTACAATTACACCTCATATATGCATTTATGTATTTGAATTCAATATCTAAGACCAACAACTGTGACATCTAATTACCTGGCCATGGTTTCAAAAGTATACCCACTGTACACTGACCTTTGCCAGGACGCTCAATATCTTACACTTGTTTTCATCTTCTTCAACTTCAAACTTTTCCTGAAGCTCAGTCTTTTCATTGGAAAAGAAAAGTTCATCATTCACTGTACTGAGAGTTATATTGAAGCCTGAAAAAAGAGAGAAAAACATTAACAAGAGTTGAAACATGTATTCTACATTGAAATAAAGAAATAATTTAAAAGATGTTCTGCCTTTGATCCACATTTTATTTTATTTTTTATCATTAAAGAATGACTTATCTTTGGTCTATTTATGTAAGGAAACTATAATCTCAAGTGTTTGAAAATTCTTCAGTTTTAAAGTAGCCTGTCACAAATGCATACATATCCAAGATAATTATTTGTATAGATCAGGATAATATTTGGAAAATTATGCATATTTTGCATCACTGTGACTTCTGGTAACTTCAGTCACTACATAAAAGGAAATATTGTACTTAAGCTCAAAGGAATCCTAAAGAGTTTAGCTAATTTATTTTTCCAAGCACTCAGAGTGTGAATACTCATATGGCATAACAAAACATATAGGATGACTACAAGGTAACTGGTCCTCACACACTTTCAAAGTTGTATACAAGAAACTGCATAGTTCAAGGCAAGTGGACCCAACCTTTTTTCTCATCTTGGGATTCATTACTGCATTCCATTGTTATTACAATGACCTTAAAACTAATAAAACCCACAAGACAGATGACATAATTCATGTTTGTCTCTAGTGAGCAAGGATCCCTGGAATCTTGTTTATCAATCCTAAAACCAATACAGCAAAGTCCCATCTTTCAGCATCAACATTTTGGAAAATCTGATATTTTGGCATTTTTTTTAAATAGTTCCAAAAGTTAGTTGATCTTTTGACACTTCCCAAAGGTACTGGCATGTGACAAGTTTAAAAATTGCACTGGAGTGCCACAATCTTCCGCTGTCACGTGTAGTTTCTACTGCTAACTGCAACACCCATGGGTATGATGGTGTGAGTGGTGTATATGAGAATATTTTTGTTATAAACTTGGAATATATGAATAAAGTACTAAACTGAGAAGGAGAGGAAAGGAATAACAGTGTTAAGATTGACAGCAGACTCATCACATTGACATGAATATTTATTTTATATGGTCAAAACCTGTAAGGATGCATATAAATCAATCATGACAGTCTACTTCCACAGTAACATATGATAAATGACAAATTTCTTGCTCTTTGTAGAATACTAATCTACTATGCAATGTTATATCTAATTCAATATTACTCGTCACTTCACTTATGCTCAGTACAATGAAAGTGCTGGCCACATGCCACACACAATATTACCATGATGCTAAACAATGCTAAATACAACATACAACATTAGTAGGTAGCCCGACATATCCATCAATCATGGATACATTATACATTATATTAATTCCTCTTATATGTAGACCAAAAAACAAGCTTACAATGAAACAAGCTTACAATGTGTGTTGGGGTCTAATATATGACAGGTGACTGGTTAAACCTCCTTGCCTTATGGCCGCCATGTGTACTACGATGTGGGTGCCTCCATGTGAGGGAGGGGAGCATGGGTGTTGTGGTCTCATGCTGAGACATCATGGGAAACAAGGCCAATATAGAGAGGCACCCTCCACATGTTTATACTTTTCTCTCTCTCTCTCTCTCTCTCTCTCTCTCTCTCTCTCTCTCTCTCTCTCTCTCTCTCTCTCTCTCTCTTCTCTTCTCTTCTCTTTTCTTCTTTTCCCTTTGCTTTCTCTTCTCTCTCTCTCCCCTCTACAGTGATAACAATTAGCGACCTAAAGCACATAGTAAAAAAATAATATGAAAGAGTATTTTTCTACACCACCATGTTTGTCTTTCCACTCTCTTTGTGAGCGGTTGCATTCAAAAGCATGAGAAAGTACGAAGTGATGACCATTACTTTGGCTTTATAGCATCATAATTTCTATTTTGCCTTTGGAAAATGCCTCAACAAGTAGACATGTTTATTGGCTTAAGTATGCATACATCACTCAGCACTGCCAGTGATGGATCCTCACCCTCTACAGCAGCAGAACTAGACTACAGTCTAGTTCTACTTTTACTGTTAAAGCTTTTACTGTAAAGCTGCTGGCCAATAACCAAATTGTGTCTATTATAGTTTTGTAATTGTTATGACAGAGCCTCAGCTTACATGTCACAACACATGGTTTCATGATGTTCCAGTGGGGCATTATACCCTTTAAGACATTTGATGCAGAATTTCTGCATGCAGGTTCTTGATATTTATCTATTTTAGAAGTGTTGAAAGATTCTCCTAAATTCACAATCTTATCTTAAACTGTATAGTGAATAAAATAATGATTATTTGTGCACGAGTTTCTGACTGACTTCCTTAAAGCAAGCATCATATTTCTTCTAATAACTTCATTTAAACACAAAATCTGTATAATTTCTTGCAATAATAAGCACATTTTTTATGGTGCTGTCTATTGACTACTACAATTAAACTTCTATAAGCCAGTACAATAAGAGTTTGGCCCTTGTCAACTTATCAAAATTCCAACACATAAATATTTATAAAAACTCTTGGAAACTCCCCCTACAAATAAAAAAACTGTTTAAGACTAATTGTCATGTTTCTACTCAGCAGTTTCTACTTAGTGGGATATAGAAGTGTTGGTATAGGTGAAGAAAACTTGGTATAGTAAATTTTGTTTTCTATTCTACAGATATTGCCTTTTTGCATTTTTTTTTTAATTGAATATTTTGTTGCCATGCTGACATGTATGAAATTCTGACTTATGGACACTTTCCTATACATGTAAAATATGTTTTGAATTCTATGAGAACATTTTTAAACTTACCTAATTTTATATTGTCTTCATATTTAACATTTTTTTTGTGGTACATCAGACAAACTTCCAAGTCAATACAGGGACACAGCCGAAGAAATTGTTCACAGATACATTCATCTTTACTGAAATCGATTTTCCCAATGAATGTCATACTCCAGATGACATCCACCACTTCTTTAGATCTGCAATACAGAAATATTAATTGTTGAAGCATTAATCCCTAAACAGCTGTGATTTTCTATTCAGGTGCACGCTGGCAGTTCACTTGCAATGGTGATCATCTATTAAGGCATGATTTTTTGCACCTAGAGTTTTGAATTCAGGCATCTCATTTTCCTCTCTGATGTTCTGGAGACATGTGGCAACAAAATCACTGGGGAGACAAGTGATTCTCTCCTGGGAGAGAGGTCTCAATTGTGACTCATGGAGCTATGGAGGAGGTCTCTGGCAACTCATATGACGTGCCAGGTCGGGTGCTTTCTATGTGCTTTTCTGCCACAAATGCCATAGTACGGCAGCACTGAGATCTTTGTGTGTGTGAGTGTGTGTGTGTGTGCATGATTATTATTATTATTATTATTATTATTATTATTATTATTATTATTATAAGTAGTAGTAGTAGTAGTAGTAGTAGTAGTAGTAGTAGTAGTAGTAGTTATTATCTATTATTATTACTCTCTCTCTCTCTCTCTCTCTCTCTCTCTCTCTCTCTCTCTCTCTCTCTCTCTCTCTCTCTCTCTCTTATCAGCTTGTTCTTGTTTCTAATTAATGGGTCTTGGAGGTTGTCTGGAGATGGAAGAATATAGGAATGCATGGATAAACAGGGATATGGATGAGACTGAAAAGTTGAAGCAAAAAAGAGCTAGTAAATTAGGCTAAACAAAAAAAAACGAACAAAGAATGGAGGAGGAGGATAAGTTTTTCAGGAGAGTAAGAGATATAAGAATAAAGAAATGTTACATCAAACAATAAGTAAGGTATGTTATACTAATGTAAATGGATTAATGTCAACTGAAATGGAATTAAATGAGTTGCTAAGCAGAACTGCACTGGATGTTGTTGTATTAAGTGATACAAAATGGAAAAATGAATGTGGAACTCCTGACATTGGTGATGATAAATATGGTTTATGGATAAAAAATAGAAGTGACAAGGGAGGAGGTGGAGCAATCATTCTGACTAAAAACATGTGTTAAAGTGGAGAAGGTAATAAAAAGTGAAGACAAGTCTGAAATTCCACAAGTGATGATTAGAAGTGGAAATGGAAGGATAATGAATGATATTGGAATGTATGTGCCACCTATGACCAATGCTTGGCAAAAAGAAGAGCATGAAGAGATGTTGGTAGAAATGTTAAAAGGTCTTGAAAAGATAATGATAGAAAGTAGTGATATAGTTATTGTTGGTGATTTTAATTGTAAGGAGATAAATTGGGAGACACTGCCAACTACTGGAAGTGAGAACTCACGGATTAATAGACTATTAAACTGGGCAGTGGGAAACTTGATGACTCAATGATTATGATACCAGATTTAGTGGAAGAGATAAACCATCAAGACTTGATTTAGTGTTCACCAAGGACATGGAAATTATTGAAATATACACTATGATAGCCTTCTAGGTAAAAGTGATCATGTGATGACAGAATTTAATCTGAAAAATGAAAATGTAATTATTGAAGAAAATTATAAGGTGAAAATATTTAAATATAGTAAAGCTGACTTTGAAAAATCAAGAAAGTACTTTGTTGCTGTGGACTGGAAAGACTTTGAAGATGCAGAAGATGTTTGGGAAAAATGTGATGAATTTATAAGGATATACAATTCTGCTGTGGAGAAATTTGTACCTAGAGGAGGAGCAAGATTTAGAAAGGGTCAAGAATGGTTCAATACAAAATACAAAGAGGCTATAAATTGTAAGTCAAATGCTTGGAATAGATGGAAGAAGAGGAAAACTGAGAGCAGATGGGAGGAATATACTGATGTTAAAAACAAGTACATTGAGATAATAAGAATGGAGAGAAGAAACCATGATAGAGATATAACGGATAAGTGTATAAATGAATCCAAACTATTCTTTAGACATATTAATGGGAAGATGAAGAAGAAGGAAGGTGTATCAAGAATGAAAGTTGAAGGAAAAATCTACAAGGATGCACAAGACATGGCGGTTATGAACAATAGTTTCAGATTGGTATTTACTGTGGAAGGGGAGTTTGATGCTGGAAGGGATAAGTTGGTGAGGAATATACTAAGTACAGGATATACTTAAGATGATGGAAGAACTTGATGTAAATAAAGCAACTGATCCAGATGGGGTATCAAACTGGATATTGAAGGAATGTAGAGAACAACTGGCTGATAAAATTCACAGTCTAGTGGTGACATCACTATCACAGGAAAGAGTACCAAAAGATTGGAAGAGAGCAATATCACACTAATATTCAAAGGAGGAAATAAGGAAAACCCACTAAATTATAGACCAGTATCCTTGACTAGTGTTGTAGGAAAACTGTGTGAAAGAATAATAAAAGAAAGATGGATGGAACACTTGGAAAGCAATAAAGTTTAAGTAAATTGTCAATTTGGATTTACAAGGGAAAGATTATGTTCCATGAACTTATTGTCCTTTTATTCAAGGGTAGTCGATAATGTGTGGGAGAGAGATGGATGGGTGGATGGCGTCTACTTAGACTTGAACAAAGTACCACACCAAAGATTGCTAAGGATGATAAAAAAATTATGGAAAAATTGGAGGAAGACTGCTGGAGTAGATGGAGGATTATCTGGATGATAGATAGATGAGAACTGTAATAAAAGCCCAAAATTCATCTTGGCTGAAAGTAACTAGTGGTGTCCCACAGGGGTCAGTGTTGGGATCAATAATGTTTGTAATATATGTGAATGACGTAAATGAAGAAATAGATATTTATATGAACTTATTTGCAGATGATGCTAAACTGATGAGAAGGGCAGAAAATGTAAATGACTGTATGTTACTGCAAGATGACTTAAATAAGATACACAGATGGAGTAAATCTTGGCAAATGGAATTCAATTTAAGTGAATGTAAAGTAATGCAGTTTGATAAGAGTAAGAAAAGAATACAATATCATTATGAGATGGATGATGTGAAGTTAAAGAAGTCAAAAGAGGAAGTGGATTTGGGAGTAACAGTTACTGAAAATTTGACTCCACACAGACACATTGATAAAATTACTGGAGAGATGATGAATTTGTTAAAAAGAGTAAGAATGGCATTCTCATATTTGGATGAAGGAATGATAAAAAAAGTTGTTGATTTCTATGATAAGACCAAGATTGGAATATGCAGCAGTGGTGTGGTCTCCTCATACAAAGAAAAATATTATAAAATTAGAAAGAGTACAAAGAGCAGTCACTAAGATGGTTCTGGAGTTGAGTAAGTCAACCTATGAAGAGAGATTAAAAATGCAGGAAATTCCTACCCTTGAAAATAGGAGAGAGAGAGATTTAAAAACATCTATAGAATGATAAATGGTATGGAAAATGTGGACAAAAATGTTTTATAAATTTAGATACACAGAGTACAAGGGGCCACAGTAAGAAACTGAAGAAAGTTAACTGTAGAAGAGACATCAAGAAGTATAGTTTTCCTCACATAAGTGTGAACAAATGGAATGAACTCAGTGAAGACGTTGTCCATGCTTTTAAGACCAAACTGGATAGATATAGAGATGGGATACTATGAGATTACTCCCCTCCCATAAACCACAACTAGGTAAATACAGAGAGAGAGAGAGAGAGAGAGAGAGAGAGAGAGAGAGAGAGAGAGAGAGAGAGAGAGAGAGAGAGAGAGAGAGAGAGAGAGAGAGAGAGAGAGAGAGAGAGAGAGAGAGAGAGAGAGAGAGCAATGTCTGGAATAATAGCAGTTTGAAGAAACAGAAAGAACAGTGTTTCAAGGAAAACAAGATGTGTTAGAAGGGCAACTTGTGTGTATGTGACTACAGCAACAAAAGCAATATAAATAAACCTCTCTTCACCAGGAACATCTCCCTGCTGCATCGAGCCTTCCTGCAGCACGGCACATCACCATGCCCAGAAATCTTTTCTTCCTTTTTCTGACCGTAGATTTTGTTTCAGTTCACATACAGAAAATACAAGTTTATTTTCATTATCTCTGTTACTAAAATATCATGCAGATATTTTAGATATATAATATCTTCTCATATTGAAAACTCTATTTTATCCTGTATATGGAGACCAAGTTACAATACACCCTGTTGTTTAAGGGTTAACAATGATCTATAGCAGTAATATTCAAGTCAGTATTATTAGTTGAATTCCTTCATCCTGTTTCTATCAGAATATATACCTGACTTCTTGCCTGATGTTAAAAAGAAATGTAATAAAATCCTTGAGTTTTACTTAATTGTCTCTCATACCAATAGCCTTCTACCTATCATTCCTTGACTTTACTCTCTAGTATGTTTACTCTAATCTAATCTGAGCACAATCTATGATGCAATGATGAAGCTATGATACCTAATTGATCTTATTTCCTGATGATTTTTCTCCCTTCCTTACATGTCAACTCAGCCCTTTCAACTTTTTAGGACAACACTTTGTGAGACTTTTAAGATACTGATCAGAAGATATCCTCTGATAACTATTCTGCAAATAAGGTAAATGGATGATATATATGACTATCATTACAAGTGTAATATAATTACAGTAATGGCTGGACATGCTGTCTCAATGTCTATGGTAAAATATTCATACACTCTTGCTCTTTCCCCTTTTCTATCCATAATTACATGACCCTGGAGCATGTTCTTATTTCTTTCTTTCACTTTCATACTTGTATTACTCATATGCTTGTACATCCTGTTCTCTGATAAGACCACTAACCTGAGGAAATGCAGCTTTTATAAAAGTGCATAGAAATGAGAAAGACGAGTAAATTGTTCACTATACACGCTTATTAACTTTATTTCAGTAATTCAATTTCCTACTTTCTAATGCACTGTTGACCTTATTTCTGCAATGTAATCATCTATATGGTATGTAATTCTATGAAAATATGAGAAAGGAATGTGTAAGAGGAATCCAATGTAAACCTAAAGGTCAGTGGTCATGTTGACTATTAAGGCAGGGAGAACTACACACACTGTTGCCCATGCACAGAACTGCAGTTGACCTTCACACAATAAGCACTACAGTAAGCTGAGCTGTTATGTTCCCTGCTGTGAGCCATTATGTTCTCCATGTCTAAGATCACTACAGTCCCAACAACATATAATATAGCTTATGAAGGACAGCGAATGTTGATTTCTATTTTTTTTTTCCTAATTTTTCCTTCTATTTTGTGACATCTTTCACCAGATATTTTTCATCATAAGAAAAATCCACTTTTTTCACAATTTTTTTTCATTTGTCAAATCAAATTCAATCTCTGAAAGAATGCATAAGATAGGTATTCCAGCAAAGTGTACTACTTTTTAAGTAGGAAATTAACTTTCAACAGAATAGATTTTAGCATACTATAGGTGCTTGCCTATGACAAGTAACAGATGGCTATTACACTGACAAATCACAGTCCAGACACTTACTTGAAAACTAGAACTGTATCAGAGCCATAAGCACCAATGGCTAAATCATATCCTTGCCCCTCAATACTTGGCAGCTGCTGTGCAATGGATGAACCAAATCCAAATTGCTTTGGTGCTGCTTTTATCATCTGCAAGGAAGAAAAATAAATACAAATCTGCCAAATGAATTAGCTTTCAGTGACTAAATTATCCTCAACTGGAATATAGAACAGTACCTGGAAAAGCAAGACATGGAGAGATGTGGTCTAACTAAGCCAACCACTGACAGGTACCTGAGGTGACAGCTGAAATATGACTAACCAGCAGTTTTAAGTGTCACCATACTATAAACAGAGCAACTTGTTGAAACTTCTGAATGTTAATGTATGCCAGTGTGAAAAGTAATTTACACATAAAAAGGTGAATACTAAAAAGTGTATAGTGAAAGCATGATTTGTTTATAATTGCACAAACAAATAACAGATGTTTTTAGATCATAAACATGAATACCTATGTGCCTCAATACTCCTCTCTTAAAGTCATTTCAGTTACAGAAAAGTATATAAATATCTATTCATGACATGAAGGAATGAAGAATCTGGTCAATTTCTGTATGTGAAAAGTGGAAATAATAGAGTTGTGAGCAGAAAGTTAAGTGCAGTTCAATTATAAGAGGGGCAGAAGTGTGCAGAAAGGAAGTTCAGCACACCAGTATACATGAAAACTGCCAAAGATAGCAGGACATGCAACACAGATTCTTAGAAGCTTTACTCTGTTATTAGGATTATTTCCAAAGGCCACAGCAATAATTAATTGAGTTCTCAGGAGTGTTTTCGTCCACTGACAATGCAGAATCTTAACTAAATTATTGCAAGTGTCAAAAAACACTTTAAAAATCTCAATTACTATCACCAGAATCTCTTAAGAGTAGTCAAAGTAAGATGCAAAAAACATTTACAATACTATAGCAAGCTGCAATCAAGTGAAGAATGAAATAAGTAGCTCAGTAGTCAGTTGAGTGCATGAGCATTACCCATCTACACTGACCTGCATTGAGATTTGGTTCTCAACAGACTGGGAATTAAAAAAGTGGAGAGAGCATGATTCGGCTGAAAGGTGTGAAGCTAAGAGGAAGACCTTGAATGGGATCAATAGACAGTGTTAAAGATGCTGGCTCTTAATGCTTATTCTAGGATTCTAGTCTTAACTTTAAGATATTTAGCTTCTTCATTCTTGGCAATTTTACTCTCAATCAACCTTTAGATATAGTGCTGCCTTACATCTTATCATCCTCTCATTGCTAGATTTTAATTAATTAAATATTGCTACATTCCTGGTTATATTTGGTTTGTCTATAAAAATTAAAGTGATCTTATTTTTTCATTTTACTATCTGGGCTTTTTCTTTTTCCATTTTCTTGCTTGCCTTACACTGGAAGAATGTATTTGTAACTTTCAAATAATTCTTCTCTGCAAATTTTATGCATCTGTAGGTCATTTCTATCATATACATGATTATGATAACTGAAGAACAAACAACATAGGTTAAAAATACTATATGGTGTGATACTGGGTGTTCCAAAAGTGTATGTCAAATTATGACACTTTAAATCTTAATGAGTATGGAAGATATCAAAACACATTTTATATTTCCTGAAAGCAAATATTTTTACGTTTCTGTATTGAAAAAATTGAACTCAGAAGTGTAAAAAATTAATTTTTCTTTACTCTTACTGATGTTCAATGTGCATACCGTGGGTTACACAACACATCTAAACGATAGTCCATTTCTTGCCAAACACAACCTAGCATAGTGTTGTCAATGGTTGCCAAATTAAAAGAAGAAAACCTGATGATTTTAACTTTTAAATGGTACAAGTTTCATCTTGCTTCCATTTGTAGTTCTTGATATAAAAGTTCTTAGAAAGTGACTTACTTTTAGAACACCCAGTATAATATTCTAGCCCAATACTACTACTTATATAGGAGGAGGCAGTAGACACCTGCCGAAATGATAATTACTCCCAGTGAGGTCTAAAGCACTGTTCAGGGGGTGCTGTGAACTTATCATTAAACCTAGCTGTGACCTCACTGAACGTTTCCCTTTGTGTCTCACAACACAAGGGGGCAGTCACAGCCTGCCCTCTAAAGACAACTCTCTTCCTCCACACAAAACTACAAGCACCTAATAACACACACACCCTTCACTCAAAAATTTTAAAGTCATCATGGCGACTCCTACACCAGCCTCGGAGTCCCCATCTGGGGAGGGGACCATAAATGTCCCCAGGTTGGACTGCCTTTCTGTCGACAACCATGAGTGTCTTGACACCCCCCTCAACTTTTTCTTCATTAACTTCTGCAACATTCGCAGTCTAAGATCTAATTTTCAATCTGCAGAACACCACCTCTCCTCTTCTAAACCTCATCTTCTTTTCCTCACTGAAACTCAGGTGTCTGAGGCAACTGACAGTAGCCCCTTTTCTGTTCCCTCCTACTTTCTCTATCCTCATTTTCGATCCAAAGCTGGATGCTGCGTTTATGTACGCAATGACTTAACCTGCTCTCGTGCCCATGCTCTTGAATCTTCCGAGTTTTCCACCATCTGGCTACGACTACCGAGTCACTCTCATACTAAATTTATCTGTGCTGTATACCTCTCACCTAACTCCTCTGACTATAAGAAATTCTTTGACTACTTAACTTCCAAAGTGGAGCACATTCTGACCCTCTTCCCTTTGGCAGAGATCTCCATTCTTGGAGACTTCAATGTTCGCCACCAGCTTTGGCTTTCCTCTCCCTTCACTAACCATCCTGGTGAACTAGCCTACAACTTTGCTATCCTCCATGACCTAGAGTAATTGGTGCAACACCCTACTCGTATTCCTGATCGTCTTGGAGATACGCCCAACATTCTTGACCTTTTCCTGACCTCTAATCCTTCTGCTTATGCTGTCACCCTTTCTTCTCCATTGGGCTCCTCCGATCACAATCTCATATCTTTATCTTGTCCTATCGCTCCAATCCCTCCTCAGGATCCCCCTAAGCGAAGGTGCCTCTGGCACTTTGCCTCTGCTAGTTGGGGGGACCTGAGGAGGTATTTTGCTGATTTTCCTTGGAATGACTACTGCTTCAGTGTCAGAGACCCGTCTTTGTGTGCTGAGCGCATAACAGAGGTGATAGTGTCTGGCATAGAGGCGTACATTCCTCACTCTTTTTCTTGTCCTAAACCTTCTAAACCTTGGTTTAACACAGCTTGTTCTCGTGCTATACATGATAGAGAGGTGGCCCACAAAAGGTACTTAAGCCTTCCATCACCAGAATCTCATGCACTTTATGTTTCTGCCCGGAACCATGCCAAGTCTGTTCTCCAACTAGCCAAAAACTCCTTCATTAACAGAAAATGTCAAAAACTTTCAAGATCTAACTCCCCTCGTGATTTCTGGCATCTAGCCAAAAATATCTCCAATAACTTTGTTTCTTCTTCTTTCCCTCCTCTATTTCAACCAGATGGCACTACTGCTATCACATCTATTTCTAAAGCTGAACTCTTCGCTCAAACCTCTGCTAAAAATTCTACCTTGGACGATTCTGGGCTTGTTCCTCCCTCTCCTCCACCCTCTGACTACTTCATGCCACGTATTAAAATTCATCGCAATGATGTTTTCCATGCCCTCGCTGGCCTAAACCCTCGGAAGGCTTATGGACCTGATGGGGTCCCTCCTATTGTTCTCCGAAACTGTGCCTCTGTGCTTACACCTTGCCTAGTCAAACTCTTTCAGCTCTGTCTGTCAACATCTACCTTTCCTTCTTGCTGGAAGTTTGCCTACATTCAACCTGTTCCTAAAAAGAGTTACCGTTCTAATCCCTCAAATTACCGTCCTATTGCTTTAATTTCCTACCTATCTAAAGTTTTTAAATCTATCCTCAACAGGAAGATTCTTAAACATCTATCACTTCACAACCTTCTATCTGATCGCCAGTATGGGTTCCATCAAGGCTGCTCTACTGGTGATGTTCTGGCTTTCCTTACTGAGTCTTGGTCATCCTCTTTTAGAGATTTTGGTGAAACTTTTACTGTTGCCTTGGACATATCAAAAGCTTTTGATAGAGTCTGGCACAAAGCTTTGATTTCCAAACTACCCTCCTACGGTTTCTATCCTTCTCTCTGTAACTTCATCTCAAGTATCCTTTCTGACCGTTCTATTGCTGCTGTGGTAGACGGTCACTGTTCTTCTCCTAAATCTATTAACAGTAGTGTTCCTCAGGGTTCTGTCCTGTCACCCACCCTCTTCTTATTATTCATTAATAATCTTCTAAACCAAACTTCTTGTCCTATCCACTCCTACGGTGATGATACCACCCTGCACTTTTCCACGTCTTTTCATAGACGTCCAACCCTTCAGGAGGTAAACATATCACGCAGGGAAGCTACAGAACGCTTGACTTCTGATCTTTCTAAAATTTCTGATTGGGGCAGAGCAAACTTGGTATTGTTCAATGCCTCAAAAACTTAATTCCTCCATCTATCAACTCGACACAACCTTCTTCAATGACACTCAACTGTCCCCCTCTTCTACACTGAACATCCTCGGTCTGTCCTTTACTTATAATCTGAACTGGAAACTTCACATCTCATCTCTAGCTAAAACAGCTTCTATGAAGTTAGGTGTTCTGAGACATCTCCGCCAGTTTTTCTCACCCCCCCAGCTGCTAACTCTGTACAAGGGCCTTATCCGTCCATGTATGGAGTATGCTTCATATGTCTGGGGGGTTCCACTCATACTGCTCTTCTAGACAGGGTGGAATCAAAAGCTTTTCGTCTCATCAACTCCTCTCCTCTAACTGACTGTCTTCAGCCTTTCTCTCACTGCCACAATGTTGCATATCTAGCTGTCTTCTACTGCTATTTTCATACTAACTGCTCTTCTGATCTTGCTAACTGCATACCTCTGACTTTCTTCTTTCTCTCACCCCTATTCTGTCCACCTCTCTAATGCAAGTTAACCAATATTCTCAATCATTCATTCCTTTCTCTGGTAAACTCTGGAACTCCTTGCCTGCTTCTGTATTTCCACCTTCCTATGACTTAAATTCCTTCAAGAGGGAGGTTTCAAGACACTTACTCATCAATTTTTGACCACTGCTTTGACCCTTTTATGGGACTGGCATTTCAGTGGGCATATTTTTTCTACTGGATTTTTGTTGCCCTTGGCCAGTGTCCTTCCTACATAAAAAAAAAAAAAAAAAAAAAAAAAAAACATTTAAGTACATATAGCACAAAAATGAAATATTACCTGTCTTGTGTCATCCTTTCCAAGACCTTCTTCAGAACCCATGTAAATATATACTACTCCAGTTCCAGCATCTTCATCAGAGCCTACTGTCATGAAAGGAGCCCCAACAGCAAGATCTGTTGAGTGTTGGAACATTACACATCCTTTTCACAACCCTAAACAAACAGTCACTCACATATTTTACTACTTGAGCATATACTGTATTTCTCACATAAAAATTTTAACACCTCTTAATCTATATCAAAAACAGCCCACTATCCCTCCCTATGTCACATGATCTATCTAAACCCAAAAAATTGCTCAAAACACATCCTTTTCACACACCTATCCCACAGTGAATACCTGGTTCACACAAGGCTCCCCTCCTTTAAAAGACATATTGCTCATAAAAAAAATAACTTCCTTAGTTTCCTCTCCAACCTTGTTTATCAACACAATCAGAAACCTTCCCTTCACCATTCAAAAGACTTATTCCTAAAATTACAACATTCATACTTTCTATCCTTACTTTTATACAGAAGAATAATACATGCAATAGCCCAATCAATCGCCACCATGCTGCTCATGAAATATACATTTCATAATCTTACTAACCACTCAACAATTCACAATGCCACTCTTCAAACATTCAGCTGCACATCCATCTAAACCTGTAGCTTTCCCAATTTTCATTCCATCAACTGCCTCTCGTATTTTGTTTCGTAGTCAAAGACTCATTGCATTATTCTGATCCATTCATTCCTTGCTCAATTACTAAAGCAATGATTTCAGGCACACTATCTTCTACACTAAATAACTGCTCAAAAGTTTTGCATAAATCAATGAATCTGACCTACTGATCCCTTCTTTCTGTAATGACAAAAACTGACACTACATATGTTTCAGTCAAAAGTACCTTCATAACCATCTCCATCCAGGTCTCCAATAGCAGCCAAACAGCTCCCAAAACGGCTGAAAGATTCACTTCCCTTCCTCTGTGGTGCATTGTCTTCTTCTTCCATCTACATATACAAAAAAAGTTTCTGATAATTAAATAAATAAATAAAATTCCCTGAACTGGAAAAGGCTAGTTGCATCAAATTATCTACAAGAGAAGCATTTAAACAGATACTGAGAAAGTTGAGATTTGGTTAGTTAACAGCACTGATGGCAATGTACAATGGTGGTGTCACACAAATAAAAAGCAAGCACAGTACTGAGCAACAAATTTCCTGAAAGCAGGAATCTGCACAAGTCTTGTTGTTCTTGTTTGTTTATTTAAAGAAGAAAATTAGGATAGTCTCAAATGGAGAGATGTATGCAGATGGTTTTGTGCTATTTTGAGACTGTGATGATGCAAAACCTAAGTTCAGAAGACGAAGAAAAGGTATGGAATCCAGGCACCTGCGAGTAAATGTGTAGAATGCAAAGATCCTCACTTCACATGTGACTATTGATATTGTAATAAATGAAGAATGTAACTGGAAATTGTTTTCTCACTCTGCTGGCTCACAGATGAGAATATGAATAGGTATACTAAACATTCAATGAGGCATGAGGATTTGAAAATGTGCATCTGTATAATTCCCTGATTGGTGTGCAGAACAGATAATTAAATGGACATTAGTAAAAATACACTGAAGCTCTTTTCCTATAACCATTAGGTCTTCATGAGAAAGGGAAGAATGTAAAACCTTACTTTTATTCTATTACTTTTTTTTCAACTTTTCTTTGATACCACCTTATATGTGTAGGATGAGAGAGAGAGAGAGAGAGAGAGAGAGAGAGAGAGAGAGAGAGAGAGAGAGAGAGAGAGAGAGAGAGAGAGAGAGAGAGAGAGAGAGAGAGAGAGAGAGAGAGAGAGAATTAATATGAGTTAGTATTTACTGAAATTTAGACAAATAGTCTGCTGCACTCTAACTTTCCCAAGAACATTAGATTACCTTATATGGATCATACTCAGAACCAATCTGCATGTATATAAAGATTGCTCCTTGGTCATAGAAGTCTTTGGAACTATTGTAGAATGGTGCACCGACAACCAAATCTTCCAGTCCATCACCATTCATGTCCAGTGTGGCAAGTGAATATCCAAAGAATGCAAACCTGATATCATCGACATTTACCTGCAAAAGGAAGCTGGTTGAAAAACAGCATAAGAAATTGAAATTAGTATAGTCACCTGTTGGTTTTAAACTTTATCAAAAATGCCACAGTTAAATTTATAGATATAAATAAACATTCTTCTACTCTAATGTTCCATCTTCCTAAACAACTTCTTCTGCCATGACCTTTAGTTTTACTTTCATATACAGTACGCTATATGGCAACAAACATATTCATTCCAATGTAGTGTTCATTATGGCAAATATGCATTACAGTGACTGGAAAACCTAAGGGAAAAAATAACTGGTTCCAGGAAACCAGAAAATAATATGAAAAATTCCACAATTTTGTAAAAAAATATGTACATCAAAATAAGCACATTTGTACTACTTCATTTGATAACACAACAAACTTATACAGTACAATCCCAAGTTTCACGCCTTCTCCTAAATTCTTACCATCCTGAGTTTCATGCTGCTTTGACAAGTATAGGTCACATTTACCCACTGTCAGTGTCACACATAAACATACAGTAAACTACCACAAGTCAGAGCCATCTCTCTCTCTCTCTCTCTCTCTCTCTCTCTCTCTCTCTCTCTCTCTCTCTCTCTCTCTCTCTCTGAAAGTAAGAACAATCCTAAAGATTGCTAAATAGAATGAGACTGACTAAGAATGAAAATGGAATTATGTATATGAGAATGAGAGTGAGAATGGATGAACCAAAAATGATATAAAATAAATAAGGGGGAGAGAGAGAGCAAGGTACCATTCCCTAGTCCCTTATCTCTGTCAAATAACAGGAAGGGGGAGGTGATAGGGAGGGAGGTGTGAGACAAAACAAAAGAAGGGAGAGGAGAGGAAAAAAAGGGAGGAAGGGACAGGTGGCGGATAGGTGAACAGGTGAGTTAGTCTTGCGAGTAGTTTGTCATTCCAATTAAACTTTTATCAAAATTCCAGTGCTTGCACAAGTGGTGAGTTTGTCATGCCAGTTTTGATTAATTATTTCAATTAAATATTAATTAAAATTTCAGTGCATTATTGCAACTGTACATTATAATGACTATACACTGTTGAGTACCCTACTGTGTATGTATATATATATATATATATATATATATATATATATATATATATATATATATATATATATATATATATATATATATATATATATATATATATATATATATATATATATATATATATATACATATATATTATATACTTTTTATTTATTTTTTTCAAAACATCCTTCATCTTAATGTGGTCAAACCACCTAAATCTGCTCCTTGTCATCTATCTTAACACTCCACACCTTATTCTATTTGAACAAGTTCCCATGACTCTCATCCTCCCATCTTGTCACTACAAATACTTCTCTCACATATCTTATTTCCAAACTATGTATTTTGACTAGCATCCCATTCCATATACATTTCTCTAACCCATCAGTCAATGCTGGCAAGAGAATATTATTCCTTAATCCTGTCTTCACCTCCATGGGCATATTTCTTCCTCTCATGACCTTCGAAAAGATCCTATAATGCATCTACATTCTTTCTTATTTTTTCTTCCTCCCTTCTGTCATATTAGTATGATATGTTTTCTAAATACTTCAACTCCTTCAGAATTTAAGGTGTGCATTCTTACTTTTGATGGGGAGATCCTCAGGCTGACTTTCAGAGTGTTATTATCAGAGTTTTGTGTTAGTACAACAATGGATGGTCCAAGCGCTTCTCCCTGGAAACAATCATCAATTAAACACTTTATGAAGATGAGATTTTAAAAAACTATTTATGGTATCAAATGTAGAATTAAAATCTGTGAGACAATCAAATGCATACACAAAATAAATAAAAAATAATTGTTAACTCACCTATTCCAAATTCATTTTATCCAACAATCTCACGGACAAACAACTAGGGATACCATCCTGACTAGCAACTCATTCTGGAATATCCCCTATATATCTAGATTAAGGTTTATGTGAATAAAGCATGGTCAACAAGACAGGTCAGTCCAGACCATCAAGGTAGTGGCAACAGACTTTCAGCTTCTACACATTCATCTTAGGTACCTCCATTATCCCTCAACACTGCAAATTATCCTTCATAGAGCATTCAACATTCTTGACCTTTTCCTAACCTCTAATCTTTCTGCTTATGTTGTTACCCTATCTTCCCCATTGGACTCCTCTGATCACAATCTCATATCTGTATCTTGTCCTATCGCTCCAATCCCTCCTTAGGATCCCCCAAAGCAAAGGTGCCTCTGGCGTTTTGTCTCTGTTAACTGGGGTGGGACCTAAGGAGGTATTAGGTTGATTTTCCTTGGAATGACTACTGCTTCGGTGTCAGAGACTCATCTGTGTGTGTTGAGCACATAACAGAGGTGATAGCGTATGGCATGGAGGCATGCATTCCTCACTCTTTCTCTCACCTTAAACCTTCCAAATCTTGGTTTAACATAGCCTGTTCTCATGCTATATATGATAGTGAGGTGGCCTACAAAAGGTACTTGAGCATTCCATCACCTGAATCTCATGTGCTTTATATTCCTGCCCAGAATCATGCCAAGTCTATTCTCCAACTAGTCAAAAGTTCTTTCATTAATAGAAAGTGTTAAAATCTTTCAAGATCTAACTCCTCTTGTGACTTCTGGCACCTAGCCAAAAACTTCTCCAATAATTTTGCTTCTTTCAACCTGATGGTGCCACTGCCATCTCATCTATTTCTTCACTCAACCCTTTGCTAAAAACTCTACCTTTGATGATTCAGGGCTTGTTCTTCCCTCTCTTTCACCCTTTGACTACTTCATGCTACCCATCAAGATCCTTCACAGTGATGTTTCCATGCCAAAACTGGCCTAAAGTCTCAGAAGGCTTATGGACCTGATGAGGTCCCTCATATTGTTTTCTGAAACCATGCCTCTGTGCTTGCACCTTTCCCTATGAGTATCTCTCTCTCATGCCTGTTCCAAGGAATTTCTCCAAGGGTATGGTTGAGACACAAGCTTCTATTTATTTATTTTCTTGCATTTCCTCCTTGCATGCTTAATCCTCACATTCTCATAACTCCTTCTCTCACATGCCCCAAAATTCTGTCCTCCCACTTCACTGGAAATTGTCTTATTGCATTCACCACCTCAACCATTCCACTTCCTACAAATGCCTCTATGTGGCCAAACCATAATAGAAGTCACAAAAAATTGTTAAACTTTCACACTGAAAAAGTGTGCCCTACAGTTTGTTATGTTTGTGATGCTATGTGATGTGAAAAGTATCTGGCGATATCTGACTTCTCATCCATGGCTGTTTGTCAGCCAAATATGCAGCTTGCTCTCAGTGTATACTATGAGAGACAATAAAGAGATTGTGCTCCATGTGTAAGGATGTTTAAAAAATGTGTGCAAAATCTTGGCTGCAGGATTTAATATCTTTTCAAGAAACCAGTCAGATGTTATTTTTGTTATTTTTGCCATAAAATCCTTGCCTCAACTCAACAGTAGTGGCTCAAGAGCTTTTGGATAGCAGAAGCCAGTTACAATTCCATGTCTGGGCAGTGACACTCTTGATCCTCAATCATTACATTTCAGATTCAACAACAGCATGGGATTCTTTCTCAGATATTGACACTACTGCTGCTGAATAAGACATTGAATCAGGACATTCATTTAGAGTTCTTGTTGACATGTTGCCATAAGCATTTGAAAACACAAATACACAAATGTCTAATATCAAGAAAGGACTAGAAAACAGCAAAAAGAAGTGACGTGGTTTTAAAATTGTGATATAAAATAAATGATGAGTCAGGAAACAACCCTGATTCAAGTGAAATTTTAAACAAACCAAGTTTCTTTCTTTACATTTCTGGATGAATATACTCTTTGAAATTTTTCAAAGCCTCACCCTATCACTGTCAAGGCACCTGCAGAAGCTCAAGGTGCACTGCGGAGTCAACAAATTATTAGTCATATTTTTCTTTGTGAGAAAAATCCTAATCAAGCCATGTTGTCTGGTCAAGATGTTTTGCAAATGTTGTAAATAAACTAGAGATGAATGAATATAACTGGATCATTACACTGACACACTAAGAAAGTTCCATCCAGCACTTAAAAAAAAAGATTAACATCAATTCTTTAAAACAGAATATAGATGAAAAACTACAAAAACAACAAAGACAAACTCATATCCTCATAACAAAAAATGCAAGAAAATAAGAATATAGGCATAAAAATGTAGGAGCTGTACTATATATGCATATATGAGGAGCAAATATAAGCATGTGAACAAAGCATTGGAACAAAGATGACAATCATCTCTTGTTCATGCTTTTGCCAAAATGTAGCAGTACTTACTTCTGTCAGGTCACTCTCATCAGTAATTCGAGGTATGGAAGATACAATACCATTTTTACCAGCAAACTTGAAACTGGCTACACTGTAGCCCAAATAATAACTGTTTTCCCATTTAGTGTTCATGTTACCATCTTGCAAAATTTGTTTTCCCAAGTGCCTCAAATCATGCTTGTCAGAATCAGGAGCCAGTCCAACTTCCCAAGTATCTCCTGGAGAGAGAGAGAGAGAGAGAGAGAGAGAGAGAGAGAGAGAGAGAGAGAGAGAGAGAGAGAGAGAGAGAGAGAGAGAGAGAGAGAGAGAGAGAGAGAGAGAGAGAGAGAGAGAGAGAGAGAGAATTTAGGATTACATTGAAAACACTATATAAAAAAATGGGTTCAAGCACAATGTACAATCTGGGATTCATTCTTGGCCATATAGATGGCTGTATGTAGCATGCCCAGTAAGTTTTGTTCAGCATCCTTCATTAGGGCAATTCATTCATCATGACTTATTTCTTATTAAAACAAAACTATTGCTGTGATTGTCATTGCAAAAATACTTTATTTTTTATTTATCTATTTTTTTTTTATGTAGGAGGGGCACCGACCAAGAGTAACAAAATTGTAATAAAAAAGTCCACAGAGACGCTGGTCCCTGAACAGAGTCAAAAGCATTAGTCAAAAATTACAGGTAAGTGCCTTGAAACCTTCCTCTTGAAAGAAGGTGAAAATACAGAAGCAGGCAGGGATTTCCAGAGTTTACCCGAGAAAGGCATAAATAATCGAGAATACTGGTTAACTCTTGCATTAGAGAGGTGGACAGAATAGGGGTGAGAGAAAGAAGAAACTATTGTGCAGTGAGGCTGCAGGAGGAGTGAAGTCATGCAGTTAGCAAGATCAGAAGAGCAGTTGGCATGAAAATAGCAGTAGAAAATACCAAGAGATACAATATTGCAGTGATAAGAAAGCTGAAGACAGTCAGTTAGAGGAAATGAGGTGATCAGACAAAAAGCTTTTGATTCCACCCTATCAGTACAAGTGGAGCACCCCCATACATGTGAAGCATGCTCCACACATGGATGGATAAGACCATTTGCAGAGTTAGCAGCTGGGATGGGATGAGAAAAACTGGCAGAGACAACTCAGAATGGCTAACTTCATAGAAGCTGTTTTAGATAGAGATGAGACACGAAGTTTCTGGTTTAGATTATAAGTAAGGGGCAGAATGATGATGTTCAGTGTAAAAGAGAGGGAAAGTTGAGTGTCATTGAACAAGGGGGAGATAGTCGTCTTTTTTTTTTATATAGGAGAGACACTGGCCAAGGGGAACAAAAATCCAATAAAAAAAAAGACCACTGAGATGCTAATCCCAGAAAAGGGTCCAAAGTGGTAGTAAAAAATTGAAGGATAAGTGTTTTGAAACATCCCTCTTGAAGGAATTCAAGTTATAGGAATGTGGAAATACAGAAGCAGGCAGGCAGATTCAGGGTTTACCAAAGAAGGGGATGAATGATTGAGCATACAGGTTAACTCTTGCATTAAAGAGGTGGACAGAATAGGGGGTGAGAGAAAGAAGAAAGTCTTGTGCAGCGAAGCCATGGGAGGAGTGGAGGCATGCAGTTAGCAAGATCAGAAGAGAAGTTAGCATGAAAATTAGGGTAGAAGACAGCTAGAGATGCAACATTGCGACAATGAGAGAGAGGCTGAAGACAGTCAGTTAGAGGAGAGGAGTTGATGAGACAAAAAAGCTTTTGATTCCACCCTGTCTAGAAGAGCGGTATGAGTGGAACCCCCTCAGACACATGAAGCATACTGCAGACATGGATGGATAAGGCCCTTGTACAGAATTAGCACCTAAGGGCGTGGTGAGAAAACCTGGCAGAGACATCTCAGAAACCCTAACTTCATAGAAGCTGTTTTAGCTAGAGATGAGATGTGAAATTTCCAGTTCAGATTATAAGTAAAGGACAAACCGAGGATTATCAGTGTAGAAGAGGGAGACAGGTGAATATCACTGAAGAAAAGGGGATAGTTGTCTGGAAGGTTGTGCTGAGTTGATAGATAGAGGAATTGAATTTTTGAGATACTGAAGAATTATAAGTTTGCTCTGCCCCAATCAGAAATTTTAGAGAGATCCAAAGTCAGGTGTTCTGTGGATTCCCTGTGTGAACTGTTTACTTCCCGAAGGATCAGGCATCAATAAAATGATGTGGAAAAGTGCAGGGTGGTATCATCAATGTAGGAGTGGATAGGACAAGAAGACTGGTTTAGAAGATCATTGATGAATAATAGGAAGAGAGTAGGTGACAGGACAGAACCCTGAGGAACACCACTGTTAATAGATTTAGAACAGTAATCATCTACCACAGCAGCAACAGAATGGTCAGAAAGGAAACTTGACATGAAGTTACAGAGAAAAGGATAGAAGTCATAGGAGGGTAGTTTGGAGATCAAAGCTCTGTGCCAGACTATCAAAAGCTTTTGATATGTCTAAGGCAACAGCAACAGTTTCACCAAAATCTCTAAAAAAGGATGACCAAAACTCAGTAAGGAAAGCCAGATCACCAGTAGAGTGGCCTTGACAGAACCCATACTGGTGATCATATAGAAGGTTGTGAAGTGATAGATATCTAAGAATCTTCCTGTTGAGGATAGATTAAAAAACTTTACATACACAGGAAATTAAAGCAATAGGACAGTAGTTTGAGGGATTAGAATGGTCACCTTTTTTAAGAACAGGCTGAATGTAGGCAAACTTCCAGCAAGAAGGAAAGGTAGATGTTGACAGACAGTTCAAAGAGTTTGAATAGGCAAGGTGCAAACATGGAGGCACAGTTTCATAGAACAATAGGAGGGACCCCATCAGGTCCATAAGTTTTCTGAGGATTTAGGCCAGTGAGGGCATAGAAAAATCACTGTGAAGGATCTTAATGGGTAGTATGAAGTAGTCAGAGGGTGGAAGAGAGGAAGGAACAAGCCCTGAATCATCAAAGGTAGAGTTTTTAGCAAAGGTCTAAGTGAAGAATTCAACTTTAGAAATAGATGAGATAGCAGTGGTGCCATCAGATTGAAATAAAGGAGGAAAAGATAAAGAAGCAAAGTCATTGGAGATGTTTTTGGCCAGCTGCCAGAAGTCACAAGGGAGGGTTAGATCTTGAAAGATTTTGACACTTTCTCTTAATGAAAGAGCTTTTGGCTAGTTGGAGAACAGACTTCGCACGATTCCAGGCAGAAATATAAAGCGCATGAGATTCTGGTGATGGAAAGCTCAAATACCTTTTGTGGGCCACCTCTCTATCATGTGTTCAACCAAGGTTTCGAAGATTTAGGTCATGAGAAAGAGTGAGGAATATAAGCCTCCATGCGAGACACTATCACCACTGTTATGCGCTCAACACACAGAAATGTGTCCCTGACACAGAAACAGTAGTCATTCCAAGGAAAATCACCATAATACCTCCTCAGGTCTCCCCAATTAGAGGCAAAATGCCAGAGGCACCTCTACTTTGGGGGATCCTGCTAAGGGATTGGAGCAATAGGACAAGATACAGATATGTGGTTGTGATTGGAGGAACCCAACAGAGAAGAGCGAGTAACAGCATAAGCAGAAGGATTAGAGGTTAGGAGAAGGTCAGGAATGTTGGGTGTACCTCCAAGGCAGTCAGGAATATGAGTAGGGTGTTGCAACAGTTGCCAAGTTAGTATTTAGCTTAGTTCACCAGGATGGTCAGTGAAAGGAGGGGAAAGCCAAAGCTGGTGGGCAACAGTGAAATATCCAAGAATGGAGATCTTTACAAAAGAGAAGAGTCAGAATGTGCTCTACTTTGGAAGTTAAGTAGTCAAAGAATTTCTTATAGTCAAAGGAGTTAAGTGAGCAATATACAGCACAGATAAATTTAGTTTGAGAGGTGGTGGAAAACTCAGAAAATTCAAGAGTGCAGGCATGAGAGGAGGTTAAATCATTGTGCACATAGACACAACATCCAGCTTTTGGAATGAAAATGAGGATAGAGAAAATAGGAGGGAACAGAAAAGGGGCTACTGTCGGTTGCCTCAGACACCTGTGTTTCAGTGAGGAAAAGAAGATGAGGCTTAGTAGAGGAGAGGTGGTATTCTACAGACAGAAAATTAAATCTGAGGCCACAAATATTGTAGAAGTTAAGGAAGAAAAAGTTAAGGGGGGTGTGTCAAGACACTTAGGGTTGATACCAGAAGTGCAGTCCAACCTGGGGATATAGGTGGTTCCATTCCCAGATGGGGATTCCACGGCTGGTGTAGGAGTCACCATTTTTAATCTAGAATTTTGAGTGAAGAGTGTATGTGTAATTAGGTGCATGTAGTTTTGTGTGAGAGTTGTCTTTAGTTGATTTATAAGACTGAAATCTATCATTTGTACATGTCAATGTACAAAGATATAAAGCCAGGCCTAAACTTTTACAGGTTCAACAATCATGGATCTGATTTTTGACAGACTGACACTGAAAATGTATACTGATATAACTTTTCATGGACTGAAAGCTCTTTGTCACTACATGGTGCCACTGTACTGAGCTGCTGCAGCGCTAGTCTGAAAAAGAGTCCCTAATTACCTTGACTTTCCTATGTTTGTACAAGAAGCTCTTTATCAAAGTATCAGCACACAAAACTGATGTCGCCGGTAAACTTCATAGGAAAAATTCAGATGTGAAAAGATAAACCATAGTTGTATTTCCTTGAACCAAGCCTAATTTTTTAACATCTTGCAAAACAAGGTTTTTCAATTACTAAAATAGCTCAGAATGAGTTATGCCTAGCCTTTAAAAATGTTTAAGTTATGTCTATTTTTAGCATGCCAGAAAGTCTTGTCATAAAACTTATGTAATGCACCATACATGAAATGTACACTAGGCAACAGAGGCTGGGCACACTCTTCATCTGAAGATGAGCTTTGGTCCATTATTTTTTACATTTGTATTGTGCCATTACACTCACTACACAGGTAACATCTTTCTCCTGACCCTCCCTACTCATGGTGCACTGAATATTGCATCCAATTAAACTCATTTTTGGAGGCAGCTCTTGAATTTTCCCACCTTACTACCAACTTGTGTATAGTGGACTAGTAGCAGAAACAAGCCCATCTCAACTCAAGGATGTCTTCTGCCCTCAACCTTAAGTGATGAAACTTACTGCAATTTTGTTTTCAGCTTTTTAGACTGGCATATCAAAATGAGTTCATAATGTTAGTTAAATATTTTCAGAAGCAGATGAGATTTGTCTTAGATTATACTTTTAAAAAAATAACACAAAATACTTTGCTTTATTGCAAGGTGTTGAACAATCTGGCTTGGTTCTCAGAAAAAAACGAAAGGGCTGTAGTTATTTTCTGAACAACTTTGCTATGAAGTTTATTGATTATATCAACTGTATGTGCTGATAATTTGATGAAGGGATTTTTGCATAATATCAGAAAGTCAAGATAATCACGGTCTTTTTTCAGCCCAATAGCCCAGTGATGCATGAGACATCTCTGCACAGAAGTCTTCCACTCAAATACTGCACATGTAGCACAGCTCACCATGCTATAAACACATTCCACTCACTACACTAAACCCCATTCCCTCTGTTACTTATCAGCATTACCAATTTAGCATGTTTTTGGTGACCAATTACGTTCCTACTTCCTGTATATCATGTACACCTCTCATTCCTCTCCAGCTGTCCCTTTCCCTTGTTTTAACCCAGCCCTTGACCACGTTCCTAGACACCCACTGGAGATGCTCCTAAACGTGCAAAGAAGGTGCTGACTCTAGAAAAGAAGTTATTTGCATATAATAAAAGAAGGGAGGCAGAGGGATAGAGTGTGCAGTGTTGAAGGCAATGGTGACACATCATTGGTAGTCATGTTTGTGATTCTGAGATGGGAAGATTGAGTGAGAGGCCATACCACAATATTCATCATTATTTTGCTTACTTTTACATCTACTATATATTAAAGGAAGTGTTTGCAAATACATGTACTACATGAAACTAATTTTAGTTAAACAAGGCCATAAGAGGGTCAGGAGTGCCTTTAAAGGGATGCACGATTGTATGGGGAATTAAGAGTTTTTAAGGGGATACATGAATTATTTATGGATTTTCATCATTCAATGATGTCTCTTTACCTACCTAATCCCCTTGAATGTTGAGGGCTAGCTGTATTTCCTATACTCTGTTGCCAAATAAGGATTTTCCTTAAGACAAATTGAGAAGAGAGGATAAAGACAATGAGTAGGAGGAGACCCTAAAGGTTCAATCGTACAGCTATCCAAACACAAGCCAAGCAAATACAGAACAGTATCCTAAATGGCCTGTGGTGTCATGGTAATGATGCCAAGGGTGAAAAAAACATCAGAGTTGATAAGAGGGGCACTTAGGGCCATGTTGTTCCACACAGAAGACAGGGGAAAGGAACATCAAGTATTGGCCAAAATTAAAGCAGATATAACTGTCAGAACTAATGGAGCACCACCCGCTGCAAACAAATCAGTGTTTAAGACCAAATGTTGCAAAACATTTTATTTTTTCAATCATCTAATATTTTTGAGGATATGAAGCAATTTGTGCCTCACCTCCAAAATATATTCCTTTTCTATGATAAGAATTATACAAATTACTTATAATTTCCACTATAAATGTCAATTACCAAATAATTATTTGAAATTTACACAGCATAACGTTGATAAATTTTTTACCTCTCCATGTCCAGCACCCTGGTGCTCCTAAGGCAAATGTGTTTTGAGCCTGTGGAGAAAAAACATAAATATATATACCAATTATATATATGTAAGAGTACGGTATAATCTAAAGTAAGGCATCTCAGTCTTTTTATTTCTTTAAAACTTCCAACAACAACCAAAATATTCCCTGGAAGCCATGTTTATACAGAATGATATCTTCCCCCAAATCAAATGATCTTTCTTTACATTTACAACAAAGAATGTCCTCACTGCATTTTTTCACTTTGTTATGTGAACAATGGACAGGACTTCTTCCATCACTATCATCTCAAAAGAAGAGTACCTGAGAAAAGTGTGAGAAAAATACTCGATTCTCTCTGACACTACAAAGTTTGAAGTAACCACAAGAAATCCAACAGAGAATATCAAAAAAATCAATGCTACTGTCACTGTCATCAACTCCATTCCTACTGCCATGAAATTCACTCCAAGTGGAAGACCAGCACATCATCACTTCACTTGATGTCGAAAGTCTTAACCAATGTTACAGTAGAAAGGACAATCTAAAGTCTTGAACAGACTTTACAGAAATGATGACATCCTGAAGCTCAACATATCTGAAGATGAGCTGTGTACATTACTACAAATCTGCACAAAAGAAGCACCTTTCACTTGTCCATGTGGGAAAATGTACAAGAAAATCCATGGTGTAGCAATGGGAAGCCCACTCAGAATCCTGTTCGCTAATTTCTTCATAGGAACTATTAAAAGCAATACTCTACAAGACAGCTGCCCCTCATTCTACTACCACTAGATGACATATTCATCAATATCAAAAACATAAAAAAGCTTGAGGACCTCTGGCCTTAACTTCACCTATGAAGAATCCAGGAATGGTTGCTTATAATTTTTGGATGTTCTGATCACTGCAAACAACTCATGATTCTCTACAAGCATATACACAAAGGAAAAACAATCAAGGACAGTGCCTCAATGGAGACGGTGAATGCCCATGATGATATCTCCATTCTACTATCAACACATATGTCTGACATGCTCTCACCCACTGCTCCTCCCAGGACACCACACACAAAGAATTATAACACCTCTTACAAGTACTCATTAAGAATGGATATAAGAACAGTGAAGTCAGTGAAGCAATTAAGAAAACTATCAACAAATGGTACTCCAATGACAAATGCCCACCCCTACAAGAAAAGATTCAACTGCTTTACAAGAACCACATGTCCTCAGAATACAAAACAGATGGGAATGCCATCAAAAACATAATTAAGAAAAATGTCTGAACTACAAATCCTGAACAGATCATTGAACTCATCATATATTACAAAGAAACAGAAAATATCCTAACTCATCATGGAAGACATAAACACAAAACTTACTGTCTCCATAGGTAGTGTCATCTACTAGAATGAGTGCACTGCTGAGGATTATGGACCTCAATCCTACATTGGGATGATGATGACTACTCAGTCTAGAAGACTGACCTCCCATTTACAAACCAGAGCTATCAAGAACACAACTATACCAAACATCAAACAAACATCAGCCACCAAATCATAGAAGTCAGCACTACCATCACATATAAAGAGCAAGACTCAAAAAGATTAAGAATATTAGAAGCCCTCTACAGAGAAGAAGCATCACTAGCAATAAATTCACAAATCAGAGACCTGCAGATTCTACCTTCAAGGAAATGTAGGACGGAAACCAGCACAACGGTGCTCGGCCAGTACGAAGTGTCTGTCAATCACCATTCATGCACTGCCTAGTGCACGCTCTCTACTGCATTACAAATATAGGTGCTTGCCCACCCTGAGCATCATTCACCTGAAGATGTTCCAAGAAGAGGAACAAAACATTGCAAAAAAAAAAAAAATCAATTTTTGGACAGCTCCTTGGAGCACAGCCACTCACAAAATGAGTTGATTAAACAAGTGGAAAAAACAACCAAAAATTAAACAATGCTGAGGTCACCCTTCCTTTTAACCTCATCTACTTAAAAGAGAATACCCATCCTAGCTATACCAATATATAATATATATATATATATATATATATATATATATATATATATATATATATATATATATATATATATATATATATATACACACAATGGAACCTTGGTTAGCAGACATTTCTCTTTGCAAACAACTTAGTTT
>NC_087151.1:13802500-13830000 GCF_035594125.1 Scylla paramamosain
AGATGTCTTGAGACCTCCCTCTTGAAAGAGTTCAAGGCATAGGAAAGTGGAAATACAGAAGCAGCCAGGGAGTTCTAGAGTTTACCAGAGAAAGGGATGAATGATTGAGAATACTAGTTAACTCTTGCATTACAGAGGTGGACAGAACAGGGATGAGAGAGAGAAGAAAGTCTTGTGCAGTGAGGCTGTGAGAAGATGGAAGGCATGCGGTCTGCAAGATCAGAACACCAGCTGGCAAGAAAACAGCAGTAGAAGATAGCAACAGATGCAACACTGCAGCAATGAGAAAGAGGCTGAAGACCATCAGTTAGAGGAGAGGAATTGATGAGACAAAAAGCTTTTGATTCCACCCTGTCTGAAAAAAAACAGTATAAGTGGAACCCCCCCCCATACATGTGAAGCATACTCCATACATGGACAGATAAGGCCCCTGTACAAAGTTAGCAGCTGTGGGGGGGGGTGAGAAAAACTGGTGAAGATGACTCAGAACACCTAACTTCATAGAAGCTGTTTTAACTAGAGGTTAAGATATTAAATTTTGTATATATAAATATAAAAGTGCATTACTATAACCTCTAATTCTGTATCTGCAGTTGCAGACATGGATTTTTTTTTGCACATTATAGTTTACCTCTGTGCCATAAATTAACAAATTCTTTTATATTGGCTTCAGTCAAAATGCATCTGTAGAACACACTGCATGTGTTCATATGTTGATCCTACATGTGCCCATGGCCAGTCAGTCTATTCTATTTTTAACCCTTCTTCTCTACCTCTGAAGGGAATTTCACACCCACTGCCAGTCCTTAGTGAAAACACCTGTGTTTGCTCTGAGTCTTCCTTCCTGGTCATTACCTAAAATAACAAGATCTTCCATTGGCCCTTTCACCTCAATGCCTGGCATCTCATTGGTCATTTCTTCTCCCCAAAACCCAAAATGTAATCCATTTAGCTCAAATAAATACAGCCCACATGATAGCGAGCTCTTTTAGTCCCAGTCAGTCAGTCACCCAGTCACGAGCAGTCAGTCTTGGTTTCTCACTCAGTTCTGCTCAGTCAAAGTCAGTCTTGTGAGATGCTGCTCAGTCATCATTTCATATCACTTCAGAGAGAGAGAACAATCTATCGTCACGTTATAATCTCACCTTGTAACAAGTGTGTATATTCCACCTATTATTAAATCACAAAGAACTCTCATCATATGTGTCTTTTACTCACACACATCGACAATATCATCTTACTACCCACGACCTCCAAGCTACCAGAACTACCAAACTCACTACCGGTCCTCCACACTACAACACACCAACCTCCTCATCTGATCCAACAGTGGCATGCATCATCAACTGGGCAAGTACTTCATCTAAGCTTAATACAGTAAAGAAGAGGAGAGGTAAAACATAATCTAAAACAAGTGGTGATTGCATCAAATATCAAAAGATGGATGGATAGATAGCCCCCCCCAAATAAAAAAAAAAACATATATATATATATATATATATATATATATATATATATATATATATATAATATATATATATATATATATATATATATATATATATATATATATATATATATATATATATATATACAGAGAGAGAGAGAGAGAGAGAGAGAGAGAGAGAGAGAGGAGTGAGAGAGAGAGAGAGAGAGAGAGAGAGGAGAGAGAGAGAGAGGAGAGAGAGAGAGAGAGAGAGAGAGAGAGAGAGAGAGAGAGAGAGAGAGAGAGAGAGAGAGAGAGAGGAGAGAGAGAGAGAGAGAGAGAGAGAGAGAGAGAGAGAGAGAGAGAGAGAGAGAGAGAGAGAGAGAGAGAGAGAGAGAGAGAGAGAGAGGATGGGGGAATAAAGAAAGATGGAAGGAGCAGAGCTCATAAAGAAGAAAACAGAAAGATGAGGAGACTCACTTGTGAAAGAAATGAAAGGAGAGCTGTGGATGAAAAGGAGAGAGAATAAGAACTATAACTGAAAGAGGAAAGAGAAATATTGGATGGGTGGACATCCACAACATCTATGGTTCTTTGATGTGGAAGCAGATTTTTGTGCAGAGTGCTCATTAGTGTGAAAATGTGGTGGCAGATAATGATGCCAGGTGTTGTTGTCTGAAGATTCACACATGGGCAGTGATTATTTTCACTGTGAAGGATCCACAAAGGTTGAGGTGGAGGCAGACATCAGATACATCATTAGTACAATATAAGCATTTCTTTCATACTCCCTAAGCTCTCTTGTATGCCTCCCTACTATGATCCTCTTCTCTGAACCTCAAGGATAGCAGCTCAGGAATTCAGAAACAGACCAACAGTTTTGAAAAAACCTACTCTAATTATACCCATGTCACTATTACCTGCTGCCTGACAATATCCCTCTCTTGGCCCATGCTTCCTGACCTGATGCTACTGGTGCCCCTGTAGGCAGACATATATCAGCATTGTACAATTCTAACCAGTGTGCATGCCATTAATACTTTGTAAATTCCCCAATGTATTACCATATTTCACTAGATTTTACCTACTTTTACCTTAACTTGAATAGCATTAGTTCTTAAATGTATTCCTGATAATTTCTTTCATATTCTCAGTACTCAACTAACATACAAATAACTGGACAGATGAGAGAGTGAGAGAGAGAGAGAGAGAGAGAGAGAGAGAGAGAGAGAGAGAGAGAGAGAGAGAGAGAGAGAGAGAGAGAGAGAGAGAGAGAGAGAGAGAGAGAGAGAGAGAGAGAGAGAGAGAGAGAGAGAGAGAGAGAGAGAGAGAGAGAGAGGCTAAAGTGAAGTGCATGGATATCAGCACAGGATTTCTGTTCCAGTCATTCCTTTGAAAGAGTTACAAGAAATGGGCATTAGAATATATTGATAGATAGATATATAGGTAGACACAGATAGGTTGCTACATCTAAATACTAAACTCACACTTGTTCAGCTCCCCCCAAGAAGTTATGTCACAAAAGATTTGAAGAAAATTCAAGACATGGACTATCAAGACCTCTGCAAAGACAAGGACAGGACAGGTTGTGTTAACAGTTAGCTGACACTACTCACCACTATTGCCTCGCCATCAGAAGCAAGAGAAAATCCAAGTCCTTGATCAGTATTGTTGCTCTTGGCCCAAGGAGGAGAATTCTGATTGGCAAAGTTAATCAGCATCTCCTCACACACACCAGCCTCATTAGACTCACTCAGCAAGCACTTATATAACCCACCTGAGTGCTTCACATCTGGTTCACTGGCATTGGACTTTGGGGCACCTACAAGCAGCCTGAATAGAACAATAAAAATATATTAGAATATTAATTTTAATTGGATTGAGGTTATAGTTTCAACCATGAGTGTAATCTCCATCAGTCCATACTTGTTTATAATTAGAATAAGACTGGTTTTATTAGTTTATTAGTATAAAAATAAGTGATGTATAAAATTTATATATTGTTTTTGAATTAAGAAAAGTTGATATATTGACCCATTCATTAGTCTTTCATTCAGTCATACATCACCATGCTAGTCACTCATTTTAATATCTTCAATTACCCTATCAATATATATTGTAAAAATAATTAAAAAAATTTTTAATCTTACATCATATTTTGTAATTTATCCTCATCTTCTCTTCTTTAAGGTAGTGATCCCACTATCAACCATGATAGGACACAATTACTATGAGTAGTTAACCACAGAGCCAGTTCACTCCATCAAAACAAACAATGGAAGACAGGATCAGAAGGTGTCTAGCTTCATTTGTAAAGATTAAAGCTCCAAACACCTGGTTGCAACCATACAAGTTAAAAAAAAAAATACTAAATCTAATCCACACAGACAAGGAACCCACCCATCTTTGAAAACTAAACAATGTATTTTCTTTTACCTACTTGACACCTTATATCTTCAGAATTTTTTCTAGCTTGAAATCAATTTCTAGTGGTCTATACCCTAATGATTTCATAATGCTGAGAACCAAATATAGATATCAACATTATGTCATTTCTTCTCATATAGTGTAATAATGAATGTATTGAACTACAACGGAGCCACCACACATTGGTAACTGATATCATGTACATAATATAAGAACATAAGAAATAAGGGAAGCTGCAAGAAGCGACCAGGCTTACACGTGGCAGTCCCTGTATGAAACACTCCTACCTATTTCCACCTATCATCCCCATCCATAAACTTGTCTAATCTTCTCTTAAAGCTCTCTAGTGTCCTAGCACTAACTACATGATTACTGAGTCCGTTCCACTCATCTACCACTCTATTCGAGAACCAATTTTTTCCTATCTCCTTCCTAAACCTAAATTTTTCAAGCTTGAACCCGTTATTTCTTGTTCTACCCTGGTTGCTGATCCTAAGAATTTTGCTTACATCTCCCCTGTTCCTTGTACATAATACTGTAATGCATCCCTGCTTGTTTAGAAAAGGAGTAGAGACTGAATGCAGACAATTTAACTTTTTGTCTTTAAAGGAAAAGGTATATCTCTGCTAGTCACTGAGCTTGAGCAAGTGGTGCAAATATAGAATAAAATCAAATAAAGAAATAAGTAAATACATACACACAAATAAATAAAATTAATAAAAATAGAACAAAATTAAATAAATAGAAAAGTAAATACATAAATACATATATAAATAAAATTAATAAAGTAAAATAAATAGATAACTAGATAAATAAAATACCTACTTAATGAACTACCTAAACAAATACATAAATATAAATAAAACCACTTGAGACAAGACAGAAAAAAAATGAATAATGAAGTCAACAAAATATATTTCAGCAAAAAAACAAAATACATTTTAGTCTCTTAATCTCTGACAACTTAATTTGTCTCAAACTGAGTCTTCCTTCATTCCCAAAGGTGCATATAAAATGTATCACAACTTTCAGTTCATTGTACCTTGCAGTATTTATTTCAGGTGTAGTACTTGCACCTGAAATGGGCGAAGCGAGTGACAGCACACAAATCTTTACACCACACACTTAGGCAAGTCATAATCCTTTGATTCAATGGATTTTCTTGTTAAATGATATAATGCTTACATTTTTAGTTATCTATACATAATTTTTAACTAGTACGACTAATGCTTTGTATCACTTTCACCGGGTGAGTTAGTTCCACAACTCGGGGTAACTCTACCTGCCCCATTCCACGCTGCATGTGTGATGCTAACAGGATTTATGGCCACGTTGCTACTCTGCTTCTGTATAGAAAGTAACCTGTTACCATTACTGCCTGACGCTTAGGGTTATTCACGGGGCCAAGAGTAAATCTCTAGAACTCTTTCACATATAACTCCATAGCAACATGAGATACAAAAAGTGCATGATTGACCATATCTCACCATCTCTGGTTGTTACTGGTGTAGTGGCTCAGGGAAAACCCGAAGTGTAGGTTCTTTTGGTTTGAGGGAGTCTGCAGCCCCAAAGGGTTCTCTACTTGCAAGTAACCAGCTTCAACAGGCATCGCCACCAGCCACCAAGTCGCCAGCATCACCACGACACACGCCACATGCGGCCTCGTTTCACGCCCTCTGGTCAGATGAAACCACGCCATCGCAACCAGCAGTTGTACTCCAGAGGACCGGTGGCACAATGGCATCACCCACTCTCCACAGGATTATGCCGAACGTAACACAGACAATGCACACCTGGCAAGTGGAGCCTTATTTTCTCTATTTGTTTCGTGTTCTAATATCCTATTATCTGTATTTTTTTTTTTTTTTTTTTTGCATAGCTTCATCTGATCACTCATGTTATGTTCACCTCTTGACAGTGATAAAATCTACGAGAATTATAGACACACATCGAAAAATAAAAGTTTTACATCGGAGACCTAGCAACTTTCGACGCCGAGATAAAGATATGCCACTACTGGTGGAGGGCTGATAAGATATGAACTTCAGTGGTATTCCATCTTAAGGCACATGAAGCCGGCGGGATTACTTGTACTTTTGCCACTTACATGTACAATACTTAGCACATACCCCATTTACACAGTGCGTATGTAACGTATTGAACTTATGCTTTGAAACTAAGAAAATTGCTTAGTGTTTTAAGACACGAGTTAAAATGATTACTAGGTGAAAGGGAAGCGGCAATGGATTGAACCTGTGACAGGACGCTCAAACCAATACAAGACTTCCAGTAAATGAACTAAAATAACTATGGCCCAAGAGAGAGAGAGAGAGAGAGAGAGAGAGAGAGAGAGAGAGAGAGAGTCTTTCATAATGAATGGATACAAAATTAATATCACAGACAGTGAGAATGTACAGACATACAGATAAAGATAAAGGGAGAGACAAATACAAAGGAACAAAATGCTCACCTCAGATTTAAGTAAATTTTTACTTTGTGACGACTAGTTCAGCGTATCCTGACACCACAATGCCGTAGTACTGGGCACAGATGTACTTGTGGTCAAGTTACTTGTAAAAAAATAAAGACATATTAAACAACATAAAGATACAGTACAAATAGATAGAAGTAAGACACACTTTGTGAAGTGGTTATTAATATTTTTTTTTCCTATTCTTTTGCTTTGTTTGCCAGTCATAATCGACATAACGTCACCACCAGTCTTACAATTTTCTTATGTATAAATATGATATAATTTAAGTACATTTAATCTCTGTTCTTTGTGCAGTATTGACTCGTACTATGATGATCTTTCACATCACCTCCCCATTGTTCTGTCTCTCTAGATTTTGTATCTTGTATGGTATTGTTATTTAGATTCTTCACTCACACACACACACTTCTTGACACTTCTATAGCAGGCGAAAACTGACAAGCACAATAATAAATAGACAGTAACAGCAACACGAATTTCAACAGAATGGCAGGAAGAAATTATCACAACAAAGTTTACACACTGACCTGAAGGGAAAACACCCGAGAGCGCAGAGGTGGAAGCGAGCAGGAGAAAGAATGATGGACTTTTGGCCGTGGTGTTGGAGAGAGGAGGAGGGCGGATGCCTGTGTTTACAAGCTAACACAATAGAAGGTAAAAGGTGGTGGTTTTGGTGGTGGTGGCGATAGCGTCCCTTCCCATACTCCAGTACTAAAAAAAGAGAAAAAAGTGTGAAAACCAGTGACATAGAAAATAAATAAATAAATAAAACATGTCATAATTACTCAATATTACTAATCTATAGTGTTAAGAGAGAGAGAGAGAGAGAGAGAGAGAGAGAGAGAGAGATTAAGTAGCTTCTTTAGAACACTATAAATGAAGTTACCAGAATCATTTAAAAATATCAATGGAAAAATTATATATATATATATATATATATATATATATATATATATATATATATATATATATATATATATATATATATATATATATATATATATATATATATATATATATATATATATATATATATATATATATATATATATATATATATATATATATATATATATATATATATATATATATATATATATATATATATATATATATATATATATATATATATATATATATATATATATATATATATATATATATATATATATATATATATATATATATATATATATATATATATATATATATATATATATATATATATATATATATATATATATATATATATATATATATATATATATATATATATATATATATATATATATATATATATATATATATATATATTCTTAGGGATAGTATAAAAAAAAGTATGAGGGAAGGTACTTATTTCCCTCCCTTGTTCGTTTTGAGTAGTGATGAAAGAGCATGGGGCGCTGGAATGTGTGTGTGTGTGTGTGTGTGTGTCCGGAACAAATACTTGTCAAAGGGGTGGTCTGGAGGCCGTCGTGATAATATTGTACAATGTACATACACAGCAGAGAGAGAGAGAGAGAGAGAGAGAGAGAGAGAGAGAGAGAGAGAGAGAGAGAGAGAGAGAGAGAGAGAGAGAGAGAGAGAGAGTCTTTTTAGGATCATAAATTACGTTCAGCGTGTCACCATGAACATTGCAGACTACATTAATTCTTCAGCACAGGTGACAAAAGCCTGTTGTGCACTTGGGAACCTCTGCTGCCATAACGGCTGTAGGCGAGAGTGAGCCACACCCAAAGGAGTCAATAAAAGAACAAAGTGCTACGTTCCTTACTATATAGTTAATGTTTCTATGATCGTTGAAAAAATTGGTAACTTAAGAGTGCTGAGATGTAGCATGCCTGGAAGATAAAGTGTTGCCCACGTGCAATCTTGAAAAAAAAGAATAAACAATCAAATATGATACTAATAAAGATATATCCACGCATTACATTATTTTTTCTAGCTCTACTTGTTGAATCTCCCAGGAGTTTCGGTGAAATCTTTGTCCTTACATAACAAAAGTTTTGCCGGGGTTTAGCATACATCTTCAATTCCTAAGCTTCCGCCCTACGTTCTCATCCAGCTCACTGCACCTTCATCTAGTGTTTCCTTTTTTTGGTTGTTCTGTTGTTGTAGTGGAAAACAGCTACTATTTTTCCTTTAAACCAGTGGTGTCTCACATGGCGCTGTCCTATCTCCGACTCTTGTATTTTACTGTAAATTGCCTTTCCAACCAAAACGTTTACTCTATCCACTCCTGTACTGATAACTCTACCTTGCATTTGTCAACGTTATTGCCAAGACACACAACCCCCCCAAAAAAAAGAAATAGTAATAATAATAATAATAATAATAATAATAATAAAATAAAATAAAATAAATAAATAAATAAATGAATAAATAAATGAAAATAAATAAACAATGAAAAAATACGGAAAGACTCTGAGTACTTACGTAATCTCTGAACTTTTTATAATTTCTGAATGGGACTGGACAAACCTTGTCCTTAGTGTCCTTAGTGTCTCACGAACTCAATTCTTCTACCTTCGTACTTGACTGCATACAATACAAAGTATTCATCAACGTGTGTGTGTGTGTGTGTGTGTGTGTGTGTTCTTACTCCTCTCCAGAGTGTCCTAGAAAAAAAAATCAATCAGTGAGTCCCAAAGTTTATTAGTGAGAGGGATGAAACAAAAAAAGATGCCTGTTTACTCTTACAACAGAAATACGAAAAAAAAAAAAAAAAATCGGGGTAAGAATAAGTAGAAGTCTTGCACAGCAAGATGGCGGGAGGGACAGGCAGCATATCTTTAGTTCAACTGAACAGTAACCGTAAAAATAAAGACTGCAAGTGTTGCAACACTGCAGCGGTGAATGAGAGCTTGAAGTCTGCCAACTAAAGAAGGATTGACGAGGTGAAAATATCTTAATTTCGCAGTATTTAACGAAACTATGCTCGTGTAACACTGTATAAGGACCATACTTCATACGTGGGCATAAAAAAAATCTCTATATAGAGTAAGCACCTGGGAGGAAGAACAAGATTAGCGGAAACAACGTAGCATACCTATGATGAGTGCACACACACACACACACACACTGATGAATATTCTATATTGTATGCAATATGACTAGAATCATCTCATGTGGTTTATGTCTGTCTTGTTTTCGAGTGAATAATAGTTCCATCGGGACGCGATATACGTATATGACCGTCTGAACGAGGGAGTTCCTGAATGTGCTGGACTCCAGTGCGTTCTATAGATAAGATTCTCTCTCTCTCTCTCTCTCTCTCTCTCTCTCTCTCTCTCTCTCTCTCTCTCTCTCTCTCTCTCTCTCTCTCTCAGTATATTCCATCACAGGAAGCACATCACAACTCACTCTTTGCTTTCTTTATTGTATACATGCATGTTGGTCTGTTCACGCTTTCCCTCGTCCTGGACCATTGTTTTTTTGTGCTGTAGTTCTTCTGCGTGATTAATTTATGTATTCACGTTTTTCTAGATAATAAAGGGATGTTAAGTCTAACGCACAAGCTGAAGATCGTGAGATAGGCTTGGACTGAACAGATTATAAAAACAGCAGTGACATGCCCCCACGGCTTACGCTAGTGTAATGTGATGCACGGCTGGGCCGCAGAACAAGAAGTTGAAATGAATATACTTACCTTTCCTTTCACACGAGGAGGGTGATCAAATATATCTGAAAAAAAAAGGAAGCCTATTCAATTGCCACTCTAATCAAGAGAAATTACTACAAAAAAGTCTCAGATATTTCAATATAAAGAAAGTTTAGATACTGCAAAATGTTCATTACACACATGCCGGTATGCGCCATAATGCTTCATATGATACTCCATATTATGCTCCATACTGCTGTTGTCACTGCTAATTTGCAATTACCTTCGTGTCTTGTATGTAAATTCATGAGAAGTTGCTACCTAAGCTTGATTGCCTTATCACTCTTTATCATCTCTCTCTCTCTCTCTCTCTCTCTCTCTCTCTCTCTCTCTCTCTCTCTCTCTCTCTCTCTCTCTCTCTCTCTCTCTCTCTCTCTCTCTCTCTCTCTCTCTCTCTCTCTCTCTCTCTCTCTCTCTCTCTCTCTCTCTCTCTCTCAATGCTCGTGCATGATAATGTCCAAAAAGTTAAGTCAAGAAATGTCAAAGCATGATAGTATTTTCTCTTGTGCAATCACTTAACACACACACACACACACACACACACACACACACACACACACACACACACACACACACACACACACACACACACACACACACACACACACACACACACACACATTTTTTTTGTTTTTATGTAGTAGGGACACTAGCCAAGGGCAACAAAAATCCAATAAATAAAAAAAGCTCACAGAGATGCCAGTCCCAGAAAAGGGTCCAAAGCGGTAGTCAAAAATTGAAGGATAAGTGTCTTGAAACCTGCCTCTTGAAGGAATTCAAGTCATGGAAGGTGGAAATACAGAAGCAGGCAGGGAGTTCCAGAGTTTACCAGAGAAAAGGATGAATGATTGAGAATTCTGGTTAACTCTTACATTAGAGAGATGGACAGAATAGTGGTGAGAGAAAGAAGAAAGTCTTGTGCAGCGAGGCCGCGGGAGGAAAGGAGGCATGCAGTTAGCAAGATCAGAAGAACAGTTAGTATGAAAATAGCGGTAGAAGACAGCTAGAGATGCAACATTGCGGCGATGAGAGAGAGGCTGAAGACAGTCAGTTAGAGGAGAGGAGTTGATGAGACGAAAAGCTTTCGATTCCACCCTGTCTAGAAGAGACATACACACTTTACAACATGATATCAAGTCAGTCATGCATTCACGTTCTGTTGAAATGAGTAGTCGTGTTTTGTGTCTCCCATTTATTGTTTTTCTTTAGATTTTCATCTTCAGTGAAAATTTCTAGTGACATTATTACAGGAAGAAAGATAATAAAGAAAACATAATTTTGATATTGCAGTTTCCGAAATGTCTTCAGTATAGACATAATCAAGCGACGAACCTCACATCTTTTCAGGTTTCGTTGTACTAACGGTGCCGTTGAAATAGTTATAAGCAAGGTTTTCCATGAGGAATTCACGGAATGGGTTGCGTGGCCTCAGCGCTCTTATCGGGAAGAAGGCAGGGTAGTTTCTGGTTTGCCAGCGGAAGGACCGATCCTCGGCCAGCTTCAATATGGCGGGGCTGGGACTGACTATATTCACTCCCTTGGGAAAAAGTCGACTGGCGTCGAGGGTGAAGAAAAATAGTTAAAGATAAATGTGAAAAGCAAATGTAACAATATAGAAATACTTGCTACACTACAAACTGCACGCAAAATAACGTCTCAAATAGTTTTTATCTTTTACGTAAAATTCTAATGATAGAAATAAATGGAAATATAATTCAGTTGTTTCTAGAAGAAAAAAAAAAGCAAAACGTGTACGTAGAAAGAATACCTGGCGGGAAAAAAAAATATAGTAAAAATCAACTTAGCTCTTTGTTTTGAAGAAAGAGTTATCAGATGTCGCAGCAATAACATGATTTGTTATAGCTTACGGATAACACGTACAACTTTTGAAGCAAACAAATGAGAGAAATCGTAATCCCTTTCGGCACAGCATGGAGAGCCGAGGGAAGACCAGCATAGGTTAGGGAAGGAAATAAGGTGAAAGGGTGAGAGGAATGTTACACCCACCAGAAGGGGGACACGGGGCACCCGATGATGAACAACACACGGCCCTGCAGGTTGAATCGCACCACGCCCTCAAACTTCTCCCGGGTGTCCTCCGTGAAGGCGTGCAGACACTGGTAACAGAAAAGTATCGTACAACATTAACAACAATAACAACAACATCAATAGCAGCAGCAGCAGCAGCAGCAGCAGCAGCAGCAACAACAACAACAACAACAACAACAACAACAACAACTACTACTACTACTACTACTACTACTACTACTACTACTACTACTGCTACTACTACTACTACTGCTACTACTACTACTACTACTACTACAACTACTACTACTACTACTATTACTGGAATTCTTCCTTTCTCCTTTCGTATTTATAAAACCATTTTTTTTCCTTCAAGTTCATACGGAACATACTGAACGAACTCTTCCACAGACCCGATATTAACCCACCACACTAGACTCCTGCCATATGGTTATACTTACGTGCCAGGTTACCTTTCCGTGCATCGACTACAATTGACCTCCGGAGGAATGTAAGTAAGCTCAGCGTGAAAAAAATCAATGTATCTCTGATGAGGGCTTCCGCGGCATTTTTATGGTTAACCTTTCCACTGCCGGATTTATTTTTTTACCCTATAATCATGTATACAGCAGTTTTTAGACACGTATTTTTATACTTCAGTCCCTTAAATAGTTCTATAGCTTCTATTTATTCATCTATTTATTCGTTTATTTATTTGTCCATGCAGGCATTTATTTGTTTATAAGTTTTATAATACTCTAATTGCTAACAAAGAACTACCCGGGGAATAAAATATTTAACACTGATTCTATTACTATCACGAGTGTTTGTTCTGGTTTACATTGATCTATATTATCATTATGACCGCTGGCTATACACTCCCTGCCATCTACAAGTACGCTACCCATTCTCCATTGTTAACCGAGGCCTGAGCGGCGCAGTGGTAGTAACAGGTGAGCCTCGGACGTGCTCCGTTCGGTGGAGGAGGCGGCGCGCTTAAAGCCAGAATACATGATGATAGCCATTTACTCTAAAGAAATTCAATTTACCATTGAACCCCTAAAGGCTTGTTCACACATATCAGTGGGGGATCAGCTAGTGTGGGTGAAAAATCGTGACGTATCGTGGCGACTAGTTTTACATATTAATATATTTTGAAGTTCGTGATCTTCGAGATGGCAAAGTTTTTGGATGTGGAACCGGCGATAATTGACATGATTTTGTATTGTCATGAAAACAGCGATTATGCCTGTATGTGTGTGATTGAAATAGCAACTAAATAACAAATGTTTATCACCTGTTTTACTTTCATTAGTTATTTTTAATTCCATCATATTCCAAATATCTACTTTGAAATTGTCCAGTTGTTTTAGTTGTTATGAATCATAAACGAAACACTGATTTTAAACTCAAATAATAAGTTGTTCGACATTCACTCTTATTAACAAGTTCACAAAACTTTAGGTGAACCGTAAACGCGGTTGACACTCGTAAAAAAAAAATAAATAAAAATAAATAAATAAATAAAATAAAATAATATATATGTATATATATATATATATATATATATATATATATATATATATATATATATATATATATATATATATATATATATATATATATATATATATATATATAGACAAATAAAAATAAAACAAATAAATAAATAAAATAACGTTGGCGATGATATTTACATTCATGGCACCATTACATAAATGACACTGAGAATCAAAATGCAGTTTGTGCCAGACGTGTGAAACACTGATAAGCCGCTGCGGATGTGGCAGTGATAGAAGGATGATAAGTGTGAATATAAGCCTGAAAGGTATCACACCACTTCACTCCACTACTTCACACCACCACTACCACCAGCTCCCTACATGCCTCACCACCAATACATCCAATACTCTGTCCCTTTTTCGCCACACTCTTTCACATTACACGCAGAGTACATCCAGTACTCTGCGTGTAATCTTCACCATTTACAAAATCATACATCCTCATTCCTCCACCGGCCACTCACTATCTCCGTCAATATTCACTCACCAGATGCATCATGTAGAAAGACATGTACTCGTCACTCTTGCTCATAGACAGTACAAACATGCGGAAGCTGCCATGCTGTTGCAGGAGGGAGCATCACGCGACGGCGACCATAACCGTGGTAAAACGATGCGAGGTTAAGTATACTGAATGCAGATAAATGGGAAATACCTAGTGGGTGAATTGATTACAGGTTGTATATTATACATGATGGGAGCGTAGAAAAATTGTCATGAGTGGTCATACATTGCAAAGCTAAGCAAAATGATGCAATATTATGAGGCTGAAAATTTATCCGCCTGTCTCCGTCTTGACGCATGGTAAGTAATAAAGGGTAAATGAAACAAAAGACAATCTTCAAACCATGAATGGCTGCCTCATGTGAAAATAATGCCAGGTATATTTTGATGGTAAAATAATAAGCTAATGTCGTATTCCATCACATTCACTATTGCTTGAAAAAAAAATCTAATTGTATAACTAAAAGAAAAAAAAAATATACGTGGAATCAATGAATTAGAACATGGTATGATAGTGTGTCATTGTTTCATATCACCTGGTATCTCGGCAGGATAGAGTCTGAGGTGGTGCAGAAGTCGTCCCCCAGCACAAGGTCCGTGGCGTTGAGAATGTCTCGCTCCATCTTAGCCTTGTAGCGGTCCAGCACCAGACTGACAGGTGAAGTGAAGTGATCATAAAATTTCTTGAATGGCGCCATATCAACTAAGGTCGTATGGCACATAAATATAGAACTGCAGAAAAATACAAGTAATGTTGCAATGAAGGGTAAAAGTAACAAAAATTAAATATAGTTCAAACTGAAAGGAATAAGAAAAAAATATATAGAATAAAAAAAATAAATAAAACTACAAATTAAAGCGAACTAGAATATGAATGTACTAATTGCAACTGACTGGGGACTGACATATTAAATACCACTGCGGTGGAAAGGAGTGGTTGCATCTCTAACAGCGGATCTTGTGCATCTATATTACTATCTTATCACGGGAAATAAATAAAATTCACGCGCACACACACACACACACACACACACACACACACACACACACACACACAGACAAGCAGACATGCATCCCTACTCTTCCAGTCCCAGCAGTTTAACGTCTGGGTCCAGGTTGTATATCATGGGCGCGAAGAGGTGCTCCTGGAACCACCCCGTCACGTGTGCTCCAGCTGCCCCAGCGTGGAATGTCCGCCCCACCTCAGGCACCAGCGCATGACGTCCCTGCAGCGAGTTCTGGGATGACAGCCACCAGTCCCAGTCCCCGCCATGCTGCACCAACCGCGCAGGACGACATCAGAGAGGCACATGAAAAATATAAACAGAAAAAAATGAATAAATAAAAAAAATAATAAACAGATAAGTAAATAAATAAATGAAAAAAGTTAATAAGATAAACTCAGAAAAATACTGACTACAGAAATGTGTCCAGGATGGTGCTTTGCAATAGACTGATGGAAGAATATGTTAGTGCAAGTAGAAATACGTTATTACGATTTCGCGAAACGCTTTTTTTTTCTTTCTTTTTTTCTTTAATTGTGAGAAAAAAAGTAATGTAAACAAAGGATAGAAGTTAACTTACGTTACTTAAGAAGACCGTGAATGAAAAAAAATAGAAATTGGAAAGAGAGAGAGAGAGAGAGAGAGAGAGAGAGAGAGAGAGAGAGAGAGAGAGAGAGAGAGAGAGAGAGCGTTGAGTGGAGGAGACGCATTACCTCCTCAGGGATCCAATAAGCGAACTGCTCCCTGGCCCAGCGTCTGTTGATCATCCAGCCGAACTGCGGGAACATCTCGAGGCGCCGCAGCACGTGGGGGTCGCTGGCCACCGTCGGGTAGCTGTTCACCGAGAAGGCGTTCACGCAGAAAATGGTCGGATCAGCGTCCAGTAGCCATGCTGTCTGCTGGAAGAACCTGCCGTGGAAAGGAGGATGATGTAACAGTTTATTTGTAAACGTAAACCAACGTATATCAGCTTAATTCTTCCTCACTAAAAACAAATAATAATAATAAGTAAATAAATAAATAAGTGAAGGATCACTGTACCACGCATTAGTCGTCTAATATTCTGTTGATTCGTTTCAGACATAGATGGAAGATGTAACTATAACGGAGGGACACAGACAGAATATCTAACTATAACGGATGGAGACAGATAAAAGTTGTCACTATTACTGAGGAAGACTACACGCGTGCCACAAGAAAGGCGATGGTCTGCTTGCCTGGTGTGAATCTTGCTACACGCTGGCCACCTTTTGAAAAACCATCATCGAGAGAGACAGAAGAACACTCTCATGCTTCCTGTCGATCTTAACCCTTTTACTGCGATAAGCAACAATTCACATTACTAGAAGCAGTGCCATTTTTATAAATATCAACAAGTAAGCAAAAAAATGGAGTTTAAGATACTAGAATCACCAGTTTCTAGCCATTGTAATGTTCGGAGGTGGCTGTAGAGCAAGATGAAATGTCTCACTGGTTAGTCATAAGAAAAAAAATGTGAGTTAGAATTAGAAGTGTTGAACATGAAAAGATGAACATACTCACGAGATAAAGTCTGGGGGAGAGGAGCAGGTCGTCCTCCAAGATGATGGCCTTGTCCGCCTCAGGGAAGAAGTTGAAGAGTTTTGTGCACGGAAAACCTGAGTGCACGCAGGCATTGAGAGAGAGGGAGGGATTGCACGTGGTCAACATCTTCAATAAAATTAACTCAAAAAGATAAGAAGATTTACACCAGTGACTTCAGAAGCTCAGGATTATGTAATATCATACCACATTGAAATATTTCAAACTGTAAGTACTAAGGGTTTTCTGTTTCGACTTTTTTCTTGTACTGTTCTCTCTCTCTCTCTCTCTCTCTCTCTCTCTCTCTCTCTCTCTCTCTCTCTCTCTCTCTCTCTCTCTTTCTCTCTCTCTCTCTCTCTCTCTTTCTCTCTCTCTCTGCTATAGTGACGTGGTGTGCTGCGCATATTCCGAGTGTTGCATCGCGCCAAAATACTGCGTTGATGCGCTACCTGAAGTGCATGTTGAGGAGGGTTGCAGATCCCGCCGCGCCCTGGGGACGATTGAACCAGCACATCCAGCCTGGAGTGGGGGACAGAGAGCGGGCTGATGGCAGAGGCACGAAGGGTGGTGACATAGCGAACGGAGTGCACTGATAAAGGGAATGGGATGGTTGTGTGCAAAGGCTCGAGTGAACTTGTGCAAACTTATTGGGTTTCATTTACTCCTTATTGTTCCTCTTCTTTCTCAACTTCCTTCTCTTCCTCCTATACTAACTACTACTACTACAACTACTACTACTACTTCTACTACAATTAAAGACAGGTATGTATGGTTCAAATAGAAGGTACCTACTGTCTTCTTGCAGCTTCCTTTATGTTCTTATGTTCTTACGAGTATGTCTTCCTCCACCTTCTCCTCCTCCTCCTCTTCCTCCTCCTCTTCCTCCTCCTCCTCCTCCTCCTCCTCCTCCTCCTCCTCTTCCTCCTCCTCCTCCTCCTCCACCTCCTCTTCCTTCTCCTCCTCCTCCTACTACTACTACTACTACTGCTACCACCACCACCACCACTACCACCACACCACCACCATCACTACTCCACACGCCCTTTCTGAGCGACATACCCAAAGAGTTCTGCGAGTCTCACTATTTCCTCACGCGGGGCCATCCACCATCACCAGGATTGGCGTCTGTGCTGCTCCGGGGGTCTCCAGCAGGTTCAGCAACTGTCTATTGGCGAGAAAGGAAATGAATTCATTTGAGAAAGCTCGAATCCCACGAAAACAAAAACACCACCACCATCACCACCACCACCAACCACCAATAACAACAACAAACTAAATACAGAAGACAAGAGTTGAGATTTTCTTTTGTGAAGACACACGCACACAGTCTCGTCTCAGCCTCAGTGCTCACCCTGTAGAAGGTGAAAGGTTTCACGGCAGTCAGCATGGCCACCGGTATCGCCTCCTTCACCTCAATGCGCGGCTGTGGAAGGGGGCAGCAGAGGGTAATTTTTTTTTTCTGGTTCTTACTGTTCTGCCTCCATTATTTCTTTAGATCATTATTCTCTCTCTCTCTCTCTCTCTCTCTCTCTCTCCTCTCTCTCTCTCCTCTCTCTCTCTCCTCTCTCTCTCTCTCTCTCTCTCTCTCTCTCCTCATTCTTTTAACCGTCATCTTAAGGACAGTCAATATTTTTCAAATATTTTCTTCCATTTTCTTATTTTTCTCCTCCTCCTCCTCCTCTTCCTCCTCCTCTTCCTTCTCCTCCTCCTTTTCCTCCTTCTCCTCTTGCTCTTCCTCTACATCCCGTCCAATTACTCGTCGTAGTCAGTGTGTAACAGCAACACTGGCAAAGACCATCAAGAAAAAAAAAAAATGTATATACTATGGAACAGAGATATTCGAATAAACGGAGAGAGAGAGAGAGAGAGAGAGAGAGAGAGAGAGAGAGAGAGAGAGAGAGAGAGAGAGAGAGAGAGAGAGAGAGAGAGAGAGAGAGAGAGAGAGAGTGGGTACGCACCGCTGAGTATCTCATCTCTCTGGTGACGGGATCGGTGCAGGTGCACAGCCTCGCGTAACCTTCGTAAGTGTCACAGAACCTCCGCTGCTCCTCCATGGTTGGGTCCTCGTGCCAGCTGCACCACACACCTGCAATCACACACCTGTTCACAGCACTGCCACACCTAGTGACCTGATAACGCCCTTAATGTCCCTTATACATTAACCTGCTACCTTAACGTTGACATTTTAGATTACAGTATGGATGCTATTTTGACACGAATCTGTTGGGTGCAAATTTATGATCCCAGCAGAAGATTTTCATATGTACACTTAGACAAAGTAATGTTGATTTTGTTGGTAAATTATATGATGTACAGCCTATTGTATATTATGAAATAAAGATTGACTGGTTGCTTGTTTGCTTATTTGCTTGCCTGCTTGCTTGCTTGATTGATTGATTGATTTACTAACAATTGGCCAGTACCATTACGATCACACACCAGCTGCTATAATATTTGACATGCCTCTGCCCGATGGTAACATTAGGATGGCGATCAATAACTTTGTACGTAATCACGCACGCTTACGTACTTGGGGTCTTGGGAACACGAGCCAGCAAAGTGAGTGGACTGGCCTTCTTTCCTGGCCTTCTGATGATGGACGCAGCCTCGCCCCACGTGTGAGCCTGGGCAACGGGGACACTATTCAGGCAAACACGATGGGACAGAAAGACACACAGGCAGAATTATGGGACAGAGGGACGGGAAAGGACATTAGAAACTGAAATCTTTGAAAAAACTCTTGACTACGAATCTACAGATGACATCACTAAGGCAAACACGATGGTAAAGACACAAAATAAAAAAAAATATGGGATAAGAGAACGAAAAAAAAAAAGATTATAAATATATATATATATATATATATATATATATATATATATATATATATATATATATATATATATATATATATATATATATATATATATATATATATAAACTGAAACTTTTGGAGTAAGTCTAATATAAGGGATACAGAGAGACAAGAAAAAAAAAATATTATAAACTAAAATCTTTGGAGTCTGCAGGTACTCATAAGTTATAAGTCTTGACTCACCTTTGCAATGTTTGGACGGACTGTGTCGAGAGATTTTTTGTTCCTGTTGGTCTCAGTGTTTTTCTTGTTGGTGGCGGTGGTATTAGTGAGGTGTTCAGTGTCGGAGGGTGGGCGGGAGGGCGTGTGGGAAATCAACGCCCACGCCTCGTTATACGCCAGGTTTCTGATTCTCGATGCCCCGATCACCTCGAGCTCCCTGATGGCGTTCTGCCCGAGGAACGCCACTGCCTCGGGCTGGAGAGGGACACGCCGTGATACCAAGAGGTGTAGCAGTTCCTAAACACAGCGACGCTAATAAAAATGCTTTTCAGCTTACTTCCGTCTGATTTAATTTTAACACTATAAAAGTTGCACTCACCCCATTCGACTCTTTTTGTAGCATGATCCTTCGTGACCTTTATTTAGGGACTGGCGCTACAGTGGGTCTTTTTTTGGTTCTTTTTTATTGCCGAAGGCCAGTGCCCCTCTTATATAGAAAATATATTAAGTCACCTTCCTTAACATCTATAAATTTCTTTAATAATATTTCATTCCTCGTCTCTCTACTCCTTCGCTTGGTCCCTGTTACTTACTACAGCCACCACCACCACTATCCTGCCAGGAGAGAGGGAGGCGAGGCAGGAGGCGAGGTTCTTGTGCTCCGAGGGCTGGTGTGTCAGGAACTGGCGGGCGAGCATCACATCTCCTCGCTGTGGGTGCATCACCACGACGTGGACTCCGGCGTGGGGAAGGAAGTTGAGTGGTGTGGGAGAGCCGTCTTTGTGATACACCTGTACAATAATAAAGAAAAGTGAGTATAGAGGTAGTGAGTTACTTCCTCCTGGCTTTTATATGCTTGAAGAAGCTACCCAATAAAAATATAGGAGTTTTCTATAGTTTGGCCCAGTACGTACCAGTTGGTGTCGCTAAGGGTAACTAAAGACCGCATTCTAAAACTCTTGCTCTGCACCTCCTCTACTTTCTTTAGGCTCTAGATGAAGTTATATTAGTTATTAAGCTTTTATATGTTCTAATGACAGATTAACAAAATTTCTACATTATTAACGTAAGAAACACGTTTAAGAACCCGTCTGATCATCTCTGTGGCCATTAAAAATAGTCGTAGTAAGAGAGCAAAGCGCTTCTGAACACGGGCGTAATATGATTACATCTAATTATGACATTTGAGTTAATTATACAAACCGCGGTGGCAGGTAATGTCTCACCTGCACGTGGTCGCGGAACACCTGCAGCGAGTCCTTGGTGACGGACACCTGCATGTGGAAAGTCTTCACCTTCTTCTCTGAACAGGGAAAGAAATGCGGCAAATTGAAAGAAAGGAATAAACAGAAATACATGGAAGTACAGACGATCGAGTCTTGCAGACACAACTACACGAACACAGTGATGGCGATCCACAACAAGGATAACAATATTCAAGAAGCAGTGTTAAAATTAACTAACTGGACAGAAAATTGCAGTTACCCACATTTATAAACAACAAAATAGGAACTTCATTCATAATAATTTTCATGTTAATCAGAAAACTTATTTGTAATTCAGGGAACAGCAGAGCTCACCCCTTATGATCTTGAGAGCCGTGAAGTTCATCGGGTGGAGGGAGTGGTTCTCTGTGGGAGGAGAGGGGTAGGCTTACGCACCGCCATCATGCTCATCATCATCATCCTTATCATTATTTGTCGGCTATAAATATGAAGTGTAAATTTCTCTGGATATATATATATATATATATATATATATATATATATATATATATATATATATATATATATATATATATATATATATATATATATATATATAGAGAAGATGAGAGAGAGAGAGAGAGGAGAGAGAGAGAGAGAGAGAGAGAGAGAGAGAGAGAGAGAGAGAGAGAGAGAGAGAGAGAGAGAGAGAGAGAGAGAGAGAGAGAGAGAGAGAGAGAGAGAGAGAGAGAGAGAGAGAGAGAGAGAGAGAGAGAGAGAGAGAGAGAGAGAGAGAGTGTGTGTGTGTGTGTGTGTGTGTGTGTGTGTGTGTGTGTGTTCCCACGTACCAGCAATCTTTCTCCACTTGGTGAGAAAGTGATCACGAACGAGGGAATTCCTGGCGTGGCCGCGGGGGGCGTGGGCGCCTAGGCTGGCAGGGGTGGCGGGCGTGGCGTGGTGTTCCTGGTAAGCCACACCAACCTTCGGGTCGTGGTGTGGCGGCGGCAAGTGCGGGTGTTGTTGGAAGAAACCAGTAAGGGGCGTGGCTGTGGCGTGAGAGGTCCATGGCCACGCCCACACCCACGCCCATACCCACATCCAAGGCGCGCCATTTCTGTGCATTATCTCCACCACTGGTAGACTCTCTCTCTCTCTCTCTCTCTCTCTCTCTCTCTCTCTCTCTCTCTCTCTCTCTCTCTCTCTCTCTCTCTCTCTCTCTCTATTGGTAACAAGTTAGGGCACCCAGTGCTGGAAGCAGGGCCGGGACGCCCCACACACTCAGCTGCAGGTCATCGGCGCTGAGGTTTGCTGGGGGAGGCTGGACTTGTGTACGTACACTTCACCATGACGAGACCTGAGCGTGTCCCTCTGTCTGTCTATCCCATTGATATCCAATCCCACCAGATTCTGAGTCACTCACTGCTCGCCGCTCGTTTTAACCCCACGGGAGTGAAATGCAAGCAGTATCTTCATTATGATTCATACACTTCATCACTTGTCAAGGCCGTAAACAACAACAACAATGCTGGTATTTGTTTGTTTCACTTTCTTTTTAGCTTAACTCAGAGGAAGCTCGGTGATTACTGTTGACTTCTCACTAAAGGTTCACTCATGACTGCACCTGGGTCCTCTCGCGTGGCCAGGCAGCGTCGTCCACGTCACTCCAGGAAAACCGCGCAGCCATGAAGCAGGATAAAGAGACCGAAATCCTCCTCACCGTGGCAGCCAGGTCCGAGCAGGCTCGGGGGGCCCGGGAAGGGGAGAAGCAGGAGGAGGGAAGAAAAGGGTACTGGCAATGTGCGTAAGAAAAAAAAAAAAAAAACACATTTCTATTGATGTAGGTCTCCATCGTGGAGGGCAGCTGGGGATTGCTGGGACTGGCCTAGCAGGAAGGAGTGCTGTCTGTCCAGGATAGTGTCACCTCGACCTCTTACGCATCGAGGTCGCGCCAACACACACACACACACACACACACACACACACACACACACACGCTTTAGAATAAACACACTAAGTATATATATATATATATATATATATATATATATATATATATATATATATATATATATATATATATATATATATATATATATATATATATAAACACACACACACACACACACACACACGTGTGTGTGTGTGTGTGTGTGTGTGAGTGCATATGCGTGTGTGTGTGTGTGTGTGTGTGTGTGTGTGTGTGTGTGTGTGTGTGTGTGTGTGTGTGTGTGTGTGTGTGTGCATATGCGCGTGTGTGTGCAGACGATATTGCAAGAGATGCTGATTGATAAGATGAGCATTACAGTACTATGTTTGTGAGGGACTGTACAATTTTCCTTCAATTGTCTCTTGTAATTATTACAAGTAACTCAACCAGGTGTGCGTGACCACCAGCTGGGATGGCGGCGCACGTCTTTCGTGGCCGCGGTAGCATCCCACTGCAGTGTGCCGCACCTTTCCTGACATGCACATCTTAAGCATACGCTCACCCCGGTAAAAGAAAAAATAACTCATTGATTTATAATCATTTATATATAAAAATAATCTTATATATAAGCATACAAATTTGCGGGGGACGAAGTTTCACCACGGAGCAAGTTTCGTGGAAGCGCTCGCGTGAAGAAAATTATCAGACTGTACAGATGACGCAATGTTTCAAATCTTATCATCCTGTGAAGGCTTTATTTTTCTTTAGGAAGGAGTAGATGACTAGGATGCGAGCAGACGGCGTCGCAGGGAGATCTACAACAGGGCTAATTATTGTGAGTGAGGGGTATATACAAGCATGAAAAAAGTGGTGGTGTGGTAATTATTATTACTAAGACTACTACTAATTTGGGGTGCTGGTAACGAAGGAGGCGGCGAGGACCACCATCTTGTTTATCCTTAACACGTAACAGGCAGTAAGCGACACATAACAAATCATGGTGCAGAAACATACACCACAGCCTGCCGACCGGCATACATACATAGGGAGGCAGAGCGGTGTTTATTCATTGCTATTGTGCTTCCTCGCAGGCAGACTTTCAGGCTTACAAAGGGCATGCTGCTTCCAGGCTAACAATAAATTTTTGATACTTTTCATTTGAGGTGACGTTGTTTGTGGTAGCCGAATTCCTGGTGCGGGACTTGATCTACGGCCCAGCCCACACGACGCTGCTCTGCTGGTGACTCTGCTGCGAGGAGCTGCTTTGTTTGGAGGAACTTTGGTCTGAGGAGTACGAAAAGCTTGCAAAGTTGTTGTTTTGGTTGTTGTCCTGGCCGGTGGCGGCGCCATACCCCTGGGGAAGCTGTGGCGGCAACGTCTGATACTGTGTTGTAGGTTCCTGTGGAGGGATGTAGTCAGTAGCGATGGGAGTCCAGCCCTCCATGCCAGAGGTGGGTTCAGCCGCTGGTGGGGAGAAGAGCGAGTAGTCGGGGACATGAGATTCTGCCTCTGCATGGTAAGGTGCTGCGGAGCTTATCAGATTGGGCTGAGGGAGGGCGTGCTGAGGGCCACTGGAGGCTGGAACTTTGATGTTTGGCTTGGCGATGGCATTATATGTGCGTGGGGCTGGCGAAGGTGGCGACGGCACAACGTTGGAGGAGAGAGTGGACGGGGCAGGCTGGGGCTCGTACGCCGCCAGCTGAGGGAAGTTATGGGCCTGACCACCCACCCCAATGCCGAAGCCGCCGACGAAACTACTCGAAGACATTTCGGAGGATGATAATGAAGAAGAGGAGGATGAGGAGGAATCGGACTTGTAGTTAGCAGAGACATGACGGCCGCCCCCACCCAGGTGACCACTGTTACCTACAAACTGAGAAGACGAAGACGACGACTTGGAGCTCTTGTTTTCAGAAGCACTTTTCGACGAAGATGCGGAATGGAATCTCTGTGCAGCCACGCCGTTGTTGAAGTTAACGCCGCTGTATGCTTGCTGCTGCTGCTGCTGCTGCTGCTGGGACGACTGGGACGCCTCCTCTGACGACTGAGAGTTCTGCGAGAAGAATCTGGCCCCACTTACCCCACCATTATTATAACTGAAGGCTGGCTGGCGTGCAGGAGCCGTAGGGATGGTGGGCTGGGGTCGTGGCTGGTAGGTTGAAGGGGGGAGGGTGGGTTGTGGTCGTGGCTGGTAAGTTGAAGGGGGGAGGGTGGGTTGTGGTCGTGGCTGGTAGGTTGAGGGAGGGAGGGTGGGTTGTGGTCGTGGTTGGTAGGTTGAGGGAGGGATAGTGGGGGTTGGTCGTGGGCGGTAAGTTGAGGGGGGGCTGGTGGGTTGGGTTGGTGGCTGGTAGGTTGTGGGGGTCCTGGGGGGTACGTAGCCAGGGAGAGTGGGCGTGCCGTAGGCCCTTGCTCCAGATCCCTGTGAAGACTGCCCCCCGTAGCCTTGGAGGCTTCCTGAGAAACTACTACTGCTGCTACTGCTTTTGCTGCTGCTGCTGCTGCTCTTCTTTGAAGACTGGGAGGACTGCTGACTTCTGTACTGCTGTTGGTGACCCAGTGCTTGGTTCCCCTGCTGCCCACGACCCGCCTGCTGATACCCACCGTTTACTCCTCGGCTAAGGTATGCTGCCTGTTGGCTGCTACTGCTACTGCTGCTGCTTTCTTCAGAGCTCTTAGAGGATTGCTGCCTTTGGTACTGGTGCTGACCAAACGCCTGATTTCCCTGGCCAGCAGTCGGCCCATAACCGGAATTTACTCCCTGATAGCCTACTTGCTGGCTGCTGCTGCTGCTGCTGCTGCTGCTGCTGGCCTTTTTGGAGGAAGATTGAGAGGCTTGATGATTCTGATATTGTTGACGTTGCTGGCCAAACGAACCGCCTCCTTGCTGGCCATAGCCCTGCTGGACGCCGCTGTTAGCAGCCTGGCTGCGATACGAACCTTGCTGGCTGCTGCTCTGCTCTGCGTTGTAGGAATTGCTGGATGTCTGCTTTGTTGCTTTGCTCACGGTGTACTGTTTTTGTTGTTGTCTCTGTTGCTGTTGTTGTTGCCGCTGTTGCTGCCCATAACCATTAACCTGGTAAGGCTGCGGCTGCACGAAGGCACCATAGCTCTGAACATCATCAGAGATGGCTCCGGTCTTCTGCAGGTCCAAGAAAGTCTTGATGGGGATGAGCACAAAAGGAAAGTTGATGAAGTTCTCGTTGGTGTTGTAGGCCGCGTTGTTGGAGAGGCTGTGGTTCTCAGTGGTGGTGGAGGAGTTGGTGAAGGAGTTGTAGAGGTTCTTGGTGACCTCCTGGAGATACTGGGCCATCCACTCGTCCTTGGACAACGTTTCACTCGCCGCCGTCCTGGCCACGGCTGCCTGCTGTGCAAGGCCGTTCTTGGCATTAAAGTTGTTGCTGCTGCTGTACTGGCTGGAGCTACTCGAGCTGCTTTCCTGGGAAGAAGAGGAAGAAGAAGAGGAAGAGGAAGAGGAGCTGAATCTACCAAGAGAGTTTAGGTTATCAGCGTAGGCGCCATTGTTATTCTGGCCGTAGGAAGCCGGGACGGGCCTGGCGGTGGGGGCAGGGAGGGAGGCGGGGGAGCGAGTGGCGTCATCAATACCTGGAAAATTGACTGAGCGTTACTATACGTCCAAGAATGTATGTGTGTGTGTGTGTGTGTGTGTGTGTGTGTGTGTGTGTGTGTGTGTGTGTGTGTGTGTGTGTGTGCACGCAGAAAATCAAACATAACGAAACAAAGGTCACATAAAGGGGAAAAAAATAGTAATATCAATCAGAAAATTATAAGTGAATCTAGACACGTGGCGAGTGAAGGGAGAGGATGAAGGTGAGGGAGCGCAGGGAGACATGGCGTCACCCACACCAGGATGCCACCAAGCCTTCCCTCGGTGATGAGAAGGAGGTATTTGGTCACTCCCACAGATAGATAGATAGATAGATAGATAGATAGATAGATAGATAGATAGATAAATAGATAGATAGATAGATAGATAGATAGATAGACAGATAGATAGATAGATAGATAGATAGATAAATAGATAGATAGATAGATAGATGGATGGATGGAGGGATAGACAGACAAATATATATATATATATATATATATATATATATATATATATATATATATATATATATATATATATATATATATATATATATATATATATATATATATATATATATATATATATATATATATATATATATATATATATATATATATATATATATATATATATATATATATATATATATATATATATATATATATATATATATATAGATAGATAGATAGATAGATAGATAGATAGATAGATAGATAGATATAGATAGATAGATAGATAGATAGATAAATAAATAGATAAATATATAGATAAGTAGATAGATAAATAGATAAATAAACAAATAGATAGACTGATAGATAGATAGATAAGTAGATAGATTGATAGACAGGTTGAGAGAGAGAGAGAGAGAGAGAGAGAGAGAGAGAGAGAGAGAGAGAGAGAGAGAGAGAGAGAGAGAGAGATGGATGGCACGTATGATCGAGAGATGGGGAGTTGGTCAGGCTGCCACCCGAGCACTAGCCCAAGACTCGGGGAAGTGGAAGTCGTAAGTCACGTGGAGGAGATCCAGGGAGTCCATAGCGAGAAGCGGGGCAAGG